>NW_019174653.1:38009-40018 GCF_002260705.1 Seriola dumerili
TTCTTCTCCTCCTCCTCCTCCTTACTCTTCTTCTTCTGCTCCTCCTCCTCTTCATTCTTCCTTTTCTTCTTCTCCTCCTCCTCCTCCTCCTTACTCTTCTTCTTCTCCTCCTCGTTCTTCCTCTTCTACTCCTCCTCATTCTTCCTTTTCTTCTTCTCCTCCTCCTCCTTACTCTTCTTCTTCTGCTCCTCCTCCTCTTCATTCTTCCTTTTCTTCTCCTCCTCCTCCTTACTCTTCTTCTTCTCCTCCTCCTCCTCCTTACTCTTCTTCTTCTGCTCCTCCTCTTCATTCTTCCTTTTCTTCTTCTCCTCCTCCTCCTCCTTACTCTTCTTCTTCTCCTCCTCATCCTCCTTACTCTTCTTCTTCTTCTGCTCCTCCTCCTCTTCATTCTTCCTTTTCTTCTTCTCCTCCTCCTCGTTCTTCCTCTTCTACTCCTCCTCATTCTTCTTCTCCTTCTACTACTTCTCATTGTTTTTCTCCTCCTCATTCTTCCTTTTCTTCTGCTCCTCTTCCTCATTCTTCTTCTTCTCTCTTTACAAAAAGCAGGAGATCGATATGAAACAAAGAAAACGTGTTAACGCTCAGTGTGTTTGTCAGGAGGAGGTGGAGGTCCCGGTCTGTCAGGAAACAACCAGCTGGGACAGAATAAGGTTGGTCTGCTCCTCTGTCACTCTCCTGTAAACATTCATCTAATCTAAGATCTAATTAATGCACTGAATTGTATCATGTGGGTAAATGGAAACACAGGTCAGGGCTCACAGCAGCGAACCATCTGGAGAAAGAAAACTCTCCGACTGTGTTTACTAAAGGAACACAGTCGGAGAGTTTGATAGTTGATTCAGGGTTAGACGGGGTTGCTAATTAAAGGTGTGTGATAATGGTTGAGGTGCTGCAGTAAAGTGAAGTGAAATGTTGTTTGTCCTCAGCTGAGGAGCAGAGTGGTGGTGGTGAAGTACGACAGGAAGCCTCTCAGCAACAAGACTCTGTTCGCCTTCACCGAGCCGTTCGGCTGCCTGAGGGAACACCTGGTCCTGAAGAACAAGGTGCAGAGACCGGGTCGGCCTCCGCTGCTCGGAGACGGCTTCACGTCTTCTTGAATTTGTGCTGTGTTATGACAGACTGTGTTTAAATGTCCTGACCCTGGAGTTTTGTCTCCGTGTCCCTCAGGCCTTCCTGGAGATGAACAGTCACGAGGAGGCTCAGGACATGGTGAACTACTACGAGCAGCATCCGGCGTCTCTGTACGGCAAACCCATCACCTTCTACCTGTCCAAGAGGCTGATGGTCATCGAGGTGACGCGTCGTTTCAACAAATAAAACTCATCAAACTGTCGCTCGCCTCAGCCTCAGAGTCTGACGCAGCTTTTTATGTTTGACCCTCAGAAGGACGAGCGGTCCTCGGACAGGTCGAGGGACAGACCTGTCAGGGAGGTCAAAGGTCACGGCAGCCAGGTGGTTTTCTTCTCCAACCTGCCCAGAGAGGAGGAGAAGAAGAAGGAGCTGCTGACCATTGCTAGACGCTTCGGCGTCGTGGAGAAACACCTGTTTTTAACTGACCAGGTAAACTGAGGGTTTTTCTTATTGTTGCAGAGATTTTATTGTTATTATCATTATTATTATTATTATTATTATTATTATTATTTTCTTTTAAAAAAAAATTGCTTTTTAATGAGCATACAAAAACACATACAACCTCTCCACCCACACACATACAGAGTAATTAGTAAATAAAATATGAATACAAAAAGTAAACAAGTACGATATATTTTAAAAATATTATAAATAAAGAATTAAAAAAAGGAAATAAAACAAAATAGGGCGTCAAGTCCAAGAGAGACTATCCTGGTTCTCATCAGAGCAGGTATTTGATATTTAGACCGAACCGTTTTCCTTTAATTACGTTTGAACTCGTTAATCTGTGACTCAGCTCAGACCAGGTTTCCAGGTATCGTGTGTGTGTGTGTGTGTGTGTGTGTGTGTGTGTGTGTGTGTGTGTGTGTGTGTGTGTG
>NW_019174653.1:48238-96141 GCF_002260705.1 Seriola dumerili
ATTATTATTATTATTATTATTATTATTATTTTCTTTTAAAAAAAAATTGCTTTTTAATGAGCATACAAAAACACATACAACCTCTCCACCCACACACATACAGAGTAATTAGTGTGTGTGTGTGTGTGTGTGTGTGTGTGTGTGTGTGTGTGTGTGTGTGTAGGCGTTTGTCCAGCTGGGAACCCCGGAGGACGCAGAGATGCTGGTGAAGTATTACAGCGTGAACCCCCTGAACATTAAAGGAAGACCCATCCGCCTCAACATCTGCACCAAGTACAAAACGCTCACGTGAGTTGAGAGCACCGGACACCTGTTACAGTCTTTACAGCAGGTTTTAGTGCTCACCTGAAACTCACAGGGATCCGGCCAATAAAATAAAGCTTGACTTAAATTTTATTCCTCCGCCCGGCGACAGTCAGAGCAGCAGCCATTTTATTTTCGGGTTGTCCGTCTCATTCTTGTCAACAGGATATCTCAGAAACGCCTTGACGGAACTTCTTCACCTTTGGCACAAACATCCACCTGGACTCAAGGGTGAACTGATTAGATTTGTGGTGGGGGGGGGGGTCAAAGGTCAGTGTGACCTCAGAAAACACTTTTTAGCCATTACTCAATATTTTCTCTGACTCTGGATAAACAGGATGTGACCTGGAACTAGTCTGATTGGCAAAGGGATACGACCAAAAGGACAAACTTAAAGTTTAAAGTTTAGTTTTTCTTAAATTTATTGTGAAAGGTTCACAGGTTCCTGTGTGAACTGGATTGTTCGGCTTGACGAAGGAGAGCAGGAGAGAAACGAGAACGATGAAGCTTTTACTGAAGAACAAAAAAAAGGAAAGAATCCACCCCTCAGAGGAGAGTGGATCCTCACATAGAGGAGGTGCACAGATGTATACTCCTCATTCTTAGTTATAGTCTGAGCTATAACTCAAACCTGAACACAGAGACGTGATAAACAAACACATTCACTTAGAAATCAGAGAACAAGTCTCCAGAACTTCATAGAGAATCCTCCTGTTTTTAAGTGTCAGGACACAGTGATAGTACATCATGATACACAGCTGATCACAGCTGATCACAGCTGATCACAGCTGCTGTGATAAATCTACTGATAAATGGTGATAAGCAGGAAGCTGTAGAAATGTACTGACACGTTTCTGTTTGTGACAGTGTGAACCGGAGACAGGGGGGATCTGGAGACAGTCGCAGCCAGAGGAGCAGCGGAACGAACGCCTCCTCCTCCTCCTCCATCTCTGGAACCAGGACCTCCTCCAACTCCAGGACCTCCTCCTCCAAATCCTCATCCAGCTCCAGGACCAGAGAGGAGGAGAAGAAGAAGGAGGAGGAGGAGAACAGAGGGAAAGCTGAGGAGAAACCTGCCGTAGAGGAGGAGGAGGTGTCCGGAGTGATGGAGGGGGAGGACGGAGGGGAGGGGGAGGGGGAGGAGCAGGAAACGGATGGAGGCACTAAGAGGGAGGAGCCTGAGAGGGCGGAGTCTGTGAAGGAGACGGTGGAGTCGTCTTCAGGAGACGTTCAGGACGAGCAGGTGAGAAATCAGGAACAAGAACATGGAGGATCTTCTCAAATGATTTCTGAAACTTAATGTGTGAAACAATCACAGGTTTCAGACAGTGATGATGTCACTGATGACACACCTGGACATCAGTGCGGGACTGAAGGTGAGGCCAGGCAGGGGGCGGAGTCAGAAGGCATGACGGAACCAACAGAAACTAAACCTTCGACTGAAGAACACGAGAACAAAGACGAACTGACGGCAGAACCAGGGGAGAGTTCAGAGGCCGAGGAGGGAGCTCCGCCCCCAGACGAGGTGAGGCGGGGCTTGATGATGAGTCATAGACCGGTGTTTTGTTTTTTTTTGTTTGTGGTGTTTATGATTGTTGTTCTGTCAGTTTGATCAGGACTTCCTGGAGAACATGGAGGACTTTGTGACGCTGGATGAACTCGCAGAGGAAGAGGACGACGAGGATCTCGAAGACTCTGACGCCATCGGTACCTGATCACAACACGTTAACATGACGAACTGAGTTTTAGTCCACAATAATAATTATATTAATTATCAGAGAAATGAAAGTTAGACTCAGAAGTGAACATGTTTCAGTGGAGATGATGATGATGGTGGTGATGATGATGATGATGATGGTGATGGTGGTGATGATGGTGATGGTGGTGATGATGATGATGGTGATGATGGTGATGATGGTGATGGTGGTGATGATGATGATGGTGATGATGGTGATGATGATGGTGATGGTGATGGTGGTGATGATGGTGATGGTGATGATGGTGATGGTGGTGGTGATGGTGATGATGGTGATGATGATGGTGATGATGGTGATGATAATGATGGTGATGGTGGTGGTGATGATGATGATGATGATGATGATGATGATGGTGGTGATGATGATGATGGATGGTGATGGTGGTGGTGGTGATGATGATGATGATGATGATGATGATGGTGATGGTGGCGGTTTCTGTGTGTTTAAATGAGACTTGAACTAATGTTGATCCTCTGTGTGTTTGTGTCTCCTCTGCAGACAACACAAGGAAAGGGGTTTGTATCTTCTCTTCATGTCACGTTTTATTGTTCCTTTCTCTTTCATCTTTCCTCTTGGATATTTTTTATTTTATTATCAGCAAACACTCGTGATAACATGTATATGATGTTACGAGAACGCAAAACATTCAGCATGAATTTACATTATAGAGACATAAAAACAGGAATTGTTTTTTGCTTAATTATATATAAAAAATCTGACAAAGTGAGAAGGAAAAAGAAAAGTGGGGAGAAGGAGAATCTGACAGTTTTAATGATGTAGAGTGAGAAGATAAACACAGCTGATATTGACGCCCTCATCAGGTGATTCTGAGACATCGAGGGTGAAGACCTTAGAATAATCAAGAGAGAAACCAGGAGAAAAACTTACGTATAAAATACATCCGTAAACGTATAAATACAGACATGTAAGAAGAGACGGATTGGAACAAACAATCATATTCACAAATAAAATAGTTATAGTAAGTCGTAATGAATTCATCATTTTGTTTCAAATATTTTAATTATGAAGGATCCACTTGTATAGAAAACCACAATCAGAGATTCAGTGCTTCTTACATATAATCAGACAATAAATCTGAACATGTAGGAGAAAAAAATTATAATAAAACAGAAAAAAGATTTAAATCAGAGAAAACATTGATTAAACCAACAGGACGTAGAAAAGATAAAAAAAGGTACATAAACAACTGAAGTAATTAAAGTTACAAAAGCAAAAGTGCAATATAATGCATAAGAGTAAGAACGAACATGGCAGAGTTAGTGTGGACATAAAGAGTAATACAGTCATATTCAGAGCCTCTATAAAGTCATAGTTTAGTACTTTGTTGTTGTTTTGTTTTTATATTGTGGTAAAAGGTTAAAAACATTCAGAAAAGCTGTTTGTTATTTTCTATAAAGCACAGACTCTTCAGGTGTGATGCTCAGACACTGGTTGACACGCGTCTGCTCGTTGATTTCCTGTTTCCTCAGGGAATGAGGGTGGTGAACATCGTGGGCTTCAGACGAGGATACAACTTCCTCACCGAGCTGCTGGGACTCGCCAAACCTTTTGGGAAAGTGGTGAAACACCTGGTGCTGGACTTGAGACCTGAGGTAGACCGGACGTTACCCTGCAGTGTTTTATAGCATTGTAGAGTCTAATCCTCCGGGGTTGAAACGCTCACTGGGCGTCTGTTGTAGCTCATCGCCTCCACACTGTTTCAGACGGAGCCAAAAACACCAGGAGAAATAAATTAATAGTAATTATGTGAAAGTTTTTTCATTTTTCCTGTTTTCATTAGTTGTTTATTTTGGCCTGAAGCTTTCTGCTCATTAAAACAAGCCCCTCCCCTTCTCTCCCCCGATCAGGCGTACCTTCAGTTTGCCACAGAAGAAGAAGCTCGAGCGATGGCCAAGTTCTACAACAGTAACGTGACGGCGTCGGTGTGCGGTCGACCGGTCAGGGTCAGTCACTCCATGACCTACCCCACCATCCAGGTGAGTCACAGCTGTTTGACTCCAGGTGGTTTAAAGAAACCAGGTCTCTGACTGCTGATCTGTGATTATTAAAACTTTAAAGTTTAGACGGAACAGAAACGATTAGTCAATTTATCGATTCATTCATTTTATCAAACAGTTGATTGTTTGAATGATTTTTCAAGCAGAAATGTTAAAGCTCTGTTCCCGCTCGTCCACTGTGAAGTTTGAACTGTGTTGGACAAAACAAGACATTTGAAGACGTCACACTGGACTTCAGGAAACTGATGGACATTTCCTGATATTTTTTAACAACCAATCAGCAGATTAATCAATAATGAAAACAATGGTTGGCTTCATCCTCAGTTTAGACCATTATTGTGCTTTCTTCAGTATCTTTTAGACTAATTATATTTTTGGATAGTAAACTCCAAAGAGTGACCTTTGACATCCAGAGACCAGTTCAGGTGTGTCCATGTCCTCATGACGTCCTGTCTCTTGTCCTGTCAGTGCGGCTCCAGCAGGGTGGTCTACGTGGGTCAGATCCCCAGCAGTAAATACTCAGACGAGGCCGTCCTGAAACTCGCCGAGCCGTTCGGGAAAGTCAGGAAGTATTTCCTCAACAGGATCAAGAAAGAGGTACGGAACCAGGACTGGACCTGGACCTGAAGACACTGCAGAGATCAGTCTGTCTGTGTCCTCAGTGTCTCAGTCTGATGTCTCTGTCCTCAGTGCTTCATTGAGATGGACAAAGCCGAGGACGCAGAGAGAATGGCTGAAGATTGCAAAGTTAATCCACCAAAGTTCAACGGGAAACGTCTGGTGGTCTACGTCAGCAGGAAGTACAGACAGCTCAAACACGGGTGAGCTGAAGGTTTTATATGTGTGTGTGTATATATATATATATATATATATATATATATATATATATATATATATATATATATATATATATATATATATATATATATATATATATATATATATATATATATATATATATATATATATATATATATATATATATATATATATATATATATATATATATATATATATATATATATATATATATATATATATATATATATATATATATATATATATATATATATATATATATATATATATATATATATATATATATATATATATATATATATATATATATATATATATATATATATATATATATATATATATATATATATATATATATATATATATATATATATATATATATATATATATATATATATATATATATATATATATATATATATATATATATATATATATATATATATATATATATATATATATATATATATATATATATATATATATATATATATATATATATATATATATATATATATATATATATATATATATATATATATATATATATATATATATATATATATATATATATATATATATATATATATATATATATATATATATATATATATATATATATATATATATATATATATATATATATATATATATATATATATATATATATATATATATATATATATATATATATATATATATATATATATATATATATATATATATATATATATATATATATATATATATATATATATATATATATATATATATATATATATATATATATATATATATATATATATATATATATATATATATATATATATATATATATATAAAGATAAGATTAATTCAGTTGTATACACACGTGTGTGTGTGTGTGTGTGTGTGTGTGTGTGACGTCTTTTTGTTTTTCTTCAGACATCGATGTCCGACCACAGTGAAGAGAGAGAGCAGCAGCAGCATCTCTCCAACTAAGCCCTCCAAACACCCCGAAGAACCTGCAGCCAAGAAATCCAAGCTGGAGAAGAAACTGGAGGAGAAGGAGGGAGAGGAGGAGAAACTGAAGGAGCAGGAGGAGGAGGAGGTAGAGATGAAGAGCTCTGAGCTGAGTGGAGGTGAAGAGAAGAGAGAAGAAAACGCAGCAGAGAAGAATCCTGAAGTTTGTGATGAGAAACTGAAGAGCAGCGAGATCGAGGTGAGTCAGAGATCGATGGTTTAAACCAGCGGTTGGCACAAATGAGAAGTTGACAGCAGATTTTACTTTCAAAACCTATTTATTGTCTGGCCAAGTTAGCGTCACTGAGTTGGCTAATAAGTTTACCTTTTCTCCGGTAATTCGCTGCCTTATTCCTCACGACTACACTTCTCTGACTCTGACCTGGTGCCTGACGTGACGTCACTTTCAAGGCCGCGCTCTCGCGAGTAATTAACTCCAATAGGATCCCCCAACCCCCCCACTCCCTCCCTCCCCTCTCCTCTCCTCCCCCCGCTGTTGCGCTCATCATCACACAGGCTGTGCTGTGAAGGTGGAGAGATGTGGCGGTGGTGCATCTGCGACAATAAAAAAGAAAAAAAAGAAATTTGAAGGCGTGGCGGCTGTGATTTAGCAGTGGCGGGTCTCCACTGCTAAATGAATGTAGAGGAAACACTGCGGAAACAGAATGCAGATGAGCAAGATGGTGGCTTGTGATTCTACTCACAAAGATGATCATATGATCTTTTTACCAGATGAAGAGTAACAAACATTTTTATCAATATCTTAAATTAGCCTTTGATCATGTTGTGGCTGCATGTGATGGGTTAGAAACAAGTTCAAAGGTCAGAGGTCAAACTGACTCGCCAACCTCTGGTTTAAACCAACAACTCTCCACTGTTATGTCACTGTCTGCTCCTCTCAGCTGCAGGAGGTGAAACAGGAGGAGGAGCAGGTGGAGACATCGATCAGTCAGAACGGACAGACTGAGGCGCCCCCGCCTGCTGAAAACAAACCCACCATGGCGTCTCTGCCGCTGCGCCCCTACGACCCCGACACCCCCATCGGTGAGAAAAGACGACTGAACAGATCAAATAAGTCTTTTATTGTGAAAGGTTCACAGGTTCATGTTTTTGTTTTTATCAATTTAGGACAAAAAAGTGTGAATATTGAAATATTAAACATGATTTAATTGTTTCTTCAATAAAAACTGATCATTGATGAAATGTTTGTGCAGGTGTGGAACACGTGAAGATGGGTTACTACTGTCGCGTTTGTTTCCTGTTTTACTCCAACGAAGACACTGCGAAGAAAACACACTGCAGCAGCCAGACGCACTACGACAAGCTGCAGGTGAGACACCACACCTGAGACAAAGCTCCGCCCACATCACACCTGAGACATGTGGTCAATAATAATGAACTTCATTCATACAGCACCTTTCAAAATAATGCACCAAATTCTTTACTAAAGAAAAACAACAAATGAACAGTTTCAATAAAATAAGAGAATAAAAGTTAAATAAACAAAATACAATAAAATAAAGAGAAAAACAAACAAAAGTTAAAGATGTTATTGATCAGATGTTATTGATCTTCAGGCAGGGAGATGAGTCACAGCTGTCTGATGTGATAATGTTTCTTTGTTTCAGAAATATCTGGAGAAGGAGCAGATGAAGGCAGAGAAGAAGAAAGGGAAGAAGACGACGTCATGAAGACACCATGAGTTCATCCAACCATTTTACTTTGTAGTTTTTCTTTAGTTTGAGGTTCAGACGACGCGCACTGATCACCGAGGAGCTTCAGCTGTAAACACGTCTCCTAGGAAACAGACGGAAGCTGAAAGACTTTGTGTTACAGAAGGTGACGAGCTGCTGAGTGGATGGACAGTAAACAGGAAGTCAGTGAATCCATCACTCATGTTTTCTCCGTCCATGTGGAGAGTCGTTGGTGTGAAAGACAAACGAAAATTAGTGAATTTTTTTTCTTCCTTGAAATGATTCATTAGTCATCCACCGAGCTGCTGGTCAACTTTCAGTCAATTGACTCATTGATTATCTGTTCAGTTCTAAATGAGACATTTGAAGAAAATTACATTTTTCATTTATAATTCAAACATCGACTGAGAGTAAAAACTTCACCAGCCGTTTTCAAACTGACTGGATTTAACTTTAACAGTGCAGTGTTACAGGAGATGATCACACACCAACAGCTGTTTACGTGGCCGTACTGACGTGAGCGCTGGATTAAAAGGAACACTTCAACATTTTGGGAAATAATCTTTAACTACTCTCATTAGCTTAGCTTAGCATAAAGACGGGAAACAGCCTGAGGTAAATATCTCCTTCCTGCGTTTAGGAGGAGGACCTACGTGCTGGAACTATTTCTTCACAAACGGTGTATCCTTCCACAAAGTGCCACTCCACAGAAGTGCTAGGTGGATGGATACACTGTTTGTCAAGAAGTAGTTCCAGCAGGTGATTGTTAGTGAATGTGAATTTTCATCCTGATACAGAACAAACTGAATGTGTTGAATTTTTATGTTGTTTGTTTTATAAAATAAACCAGTTTCTTTAAATTAGAATCTTTTTAATGTTTGATTTATTTGACTTTTTCACTTCAACAGAAACAAATCAACGTTAAGTATAAAGTAGCAGCTTTAATTTTTAAATCGGTTTTAAACCCTCTACTCTGCCTAAGTGTCAGTAAACAAAAACAATCAGACATTTTGCTCACAGTCTGACGTCACTGCTCAGGACTTCTGGGTAATGTAGTCTTTAAAACTGATAACTAATTGTAAACATAATCAATTCGACTTAGTTTCAGTGTCTGATGTTTTTTCACTGTTGAACAGATTCAGCTCGTCCACGGATCCTTCCCCGTCTTCTCCTGAAAAAGTAGAGACGTTTCATTCAAACCAACAGTCGACAGATGTGAAGCAGATGTGACGACTATGAAACACAAACTGAAAATAAAAAGATTTAATGAACCAATCAGCTGATGTGAAAAAGAGCCGACATCATCGAGATTCATTTAAACTGAACATTGTTGATATTTGAGTTGTCAAACGTGTTCAACACATTTTTTTAAACTGAACTTGACGTGACGACAGATGGTGAGTTTTCAAACGTCGCTGCTGGTCTGGACGTTTCTCTGAATACATTTTAAAAACTGTGTCTGTCCAAATACTTATGGACCTGACTGAACAGTTTCAGACGTTCGTTCACGATCGTCTCTCAGAGCTGAAGCTGCGGCTCGTTACCTGGTACTTCCTGTAGTGCGTCGGGCTGCTGCAGTGCTGCAGCTTGGCTTCGTCCTCGTCGGCGTAGATCACCTGACACAGGTGACAGAAGTAACCGACGACCGGCCGAACGAACTCTGTTCCTGCAGAGAACAAACAAACGGGATGAGGAGACAGCGAAATAATGTTATTAAATCACACGTTGAGTCGTGTGGCTCTTCTCTTTCTGCAGTTTATTTTCTTACCGACAGGTTTGGTGGGTCTCTCTGGTTCTGCAGCGCCCCCTGCAGGTACAGGCTTTTGTTCCAAGTCCTGGAGACGCTCGTCATCATCGGGTTTCTAAAAACAGATCATGGATCATTAACGAGCTCCTTCCTGTATCAAACCACAGCTGTAATCCACAGAGTAATTTAATATCCTGTCACACACGGAACCGTTCACTGATTTGTTCTCTACAGGAAAATGATAATAATCAACTATTCTGATCATTGTTTCAATCTGTTTGTTTCTGTCAGTGAAGTGAACATCGATTGGTTTAGACAAACTGACACCTGAAGATGTCGCACTGAACCAATCAGTGAGCTCACAGATGGGTCCGGCCCACCTGTCTGTTCAGTGACATTTCAGAATTTGGCCAATTACAAGCATTTCTCTAAACGCAGTGCAGCGTCTGTTCAATAAGAGCTGACTGGTGTGTTTTCTGGTAACAGCTGAATTTACTGACTGGCCCTGCTCTGCATGATGTCACACGTTCAGCTGCTCTGATTGGTTGAAGTTCCAGAGGCCTTTTGTTCTGTGAGCGTTGATGAGATCAGGTTCATTTTCACCGTTTCCTGATGTTTGAGACAAAACGATGAACTGATGAATTTAAGGTAAACACAAGAAACTTGTGCTACAGAAAATGGAGCAGACTCAGTGAATAGCTCCCTAAGCTTAACATCCTAAGTCCTATGATAAGTATTAATTCAGCTACACAGACTAATGAGCAGTGATAACTAACATGTCTTTGGGGTCATCAGGTGGGAACCTCCTTTCACCAGTGTTTCGTCTAGTTGGTCCCACGACACCTCCAGGAGGCTAGACAGTGATCACTGGCGTCCCAGAGTCACTCCCCTAATGCCAGCCATCACTGCTCCTCACACCACCACTATTTTCTCCTTTATCTTGCCTATGCTACCACACACAACATCATCAACTAGGGCAAAACACTCTAGCAGATTCAGCAAACAAACTCCCCTAAACAGTTCTGTTCTGTTGTGTAGGACTAGATGTTTTTGTTTTTTTTTCCCAGAAAGTGGCGGCCAGTTTAAATGAGGGAGGTAGAGTCAGGGAGAGATGCCTTGTTGGGCTAAACTCTCCCCCGCCGGATTAGGCTGTGCTCTACCTCCCCCTACTCCCCCACTCTCCAAGATAATACAACTCACCATACAACTCACCTAAAACAAACAAACTCACCTAGACAGTCAAAGACACACTACAAACCAATTCAAAACAATACAACAAACAAACAAACAATACAGGCCACCTCACCTGGACTGACCGCATGGTCTCAAAGAAGCTCACACAGGCCACACCCCCCATTTAAAAACACTTCCTCTTCCTTGATTTCTTCCTTGCTTCTCCTAAGAGTCTGTCTATCCTAAGTGCTCCCCCTGCTGGGCCCCCAGCTACCATTATTTCTTCTCATCCAAATCCACCGACTGGATCTTACTGCCTCATCTGACATGTCTTTTACTATTTTCCTCACACTCTGTCCACTTCCTCCTAACTCCCTCACCAATGAAACAACAGACCTTGCTACAAATCCTCTACATCCTACTTCTACTGGACAAATCCTAACTTTCCATCCTCGCTGCTCTGCTTCTGCCCCTAACTCTGCATACCTGAGCTTTTTCCTTTCATATGCTTCTTCAACTGAAGCCTCCCACGGAACAGTCAGCTCTATGAAATATATTCTCATTCTACTCCTAGACCACAAGACTATGTCAGGCCTTTGCTGTAACTGATCAATTAACAGGAAATAATCAGCTCACTAACAGACTCGTTATAAAACTAAAACCTGAGAGCAGGTTAAACTCTGAAGAGGAGCAGCAGTGACCTTTGACCTCAGAGACTAAATCAGGTCCTCAGGTAATCAGTCGCACCTGTTGGGTTTGTGGTTTTGGAGGATCTGCAGCAGAATCTGGTCCATCTGAACTCTTCTCTGGACTCCGATCAGCTGATCCCTCCTCTGTCTGTGGACCCTGATCAGCTGATCCGTCCTCTGTCTGAGGACCATGATCAGCTGATCCCTCCTCTGTCTGAGGACCATGATCAGCTGATCCCTCCTCTGTCTGAGGACCCCGATCAGCTGATCCCTCCTCTGTCTGTGGACCCCGATCAGCTGATCCGTCCTCTGTCTGTGGACCCCGATCAGCTGATCCGTCCTCTGTCTGAGGACCCCGATCAGCTGATTCGTCCTCTGTCTGTGGACCCCGATCAGCTGATCCGTCCTCTGTCTGAGGACCCCGATCAGCTGATCCCTCCTCTGTATGAGGACCCCGATCAGCTGATCCCTCCTCTGTATGAGGACCCCGATCAGCTGATCCCTCCTCTGTATGAGGACCCTGATCAGCCGATCCCTCCTCTGTTTGAGGACCCCGATCAGCTGATCCCTCCTCTGTCTGAGGACCCTGATCAGCTGATCCGTCCTTCACCTCCAGATCTTCCTTCAGGGTTCCTTCAGACTCGTTCCCGTGCTCTGGACTCGTCTTTGGCAGCTGCTCCTCCTCTGGAGTCTTTTTGGACACCGAGTCTTCGTCTTTGGTTTTATGACTGGATGACTCTTTATCTGGTGTCGTTCTACAGGTTTCTGTTTCTGATGTGGTTTTGGCGGGAAACCCCTTTCCTGGAGTCTTGTTATTGGCTGATTCCTTGTCTGGACTCCCTCTGGAGACCGACTCATTTTCTAAAGAGTTTATATCAGTTGAGTCTTTATCTGTAGACCTCTTGGATCCTGACTCTTTATCTGGTGTCGTTCTCGAGGTTTTTTCTGATGTGGTTTTGGTGGGAAACTCCTTTACTGGACTTTTGCTATTGGCCAACTCTCCCTCTGGAGTCTCTCTAGCAGCTGATTCTGTCTCTGGTGTGTTTGTGACGTCCTGCTCTGGACTCTCTCTGGACACGGACTCCCTCTCTGTTGACCTCTTGGATTCCGACTCTCTCCTGCCCTCAGACTGGCGGCAGGTCTCGTCTCTGTCCGACGTTCTGGATTTGCTTCGTCTCTCGCTCCTCCTCCTGCTGCTGCTTCGACTCCGGCGCTCGCTCCTCTTCTCTTCATCCTCGTCCGACTCAACCTCCCACCTACAGAGACACAAACTCAGGGTTAATGACCACACAGGACACGGTGAAGACACGGTGAAGACACGGTGAGGACACTGACCCGTTGATGAGTCTGTGGTATTTGTGGGAGATGCGGACGATGAGTTTGGAGCCGTGGAAGACGACGGGTTTACAGCTGAGCTCCCGAGCCGCTCTCAGAGCTTCTGACGGTCTCGACATCTCAATGAAACCCTGAAACACAATGACACACAAACACTGAGGACCAAAGAAAGACCAGGTCCTGAAGCCATGAGACCGAGGTCACATGATCCAACAGCTCAGTCTGAGGTAGAACTCAATCGACAACATGAAGTGGTCAGTTTCCAGTCAGAGTAGTTCCAGGTTACATCCCTGAGTCAGGTAAAATATGAACCGTCTGTGTGACATTTGATCATAATTGCCGTTTCAAGTCTTGAGTAATGGCTAAAAGAGTGTTTTGTGAGGTCACTGTGACCTTGATCTTTGAAACCAAAATCTAATCAGTTCATCCTTGGGTCCCAGTGAATGTTTGATTGGTAGTTCCGTCAAGGTGTCACTGAGATATCGTGTTCACGAGAATGAGGAGACAGACGGACGACCTGAAAACAAAATGGCTGCCGGCTCCGACTGTCTGTGTGGAGGGAAAATTAACTCTCTTCTCTAACCTCTCGGCGTCGGCGGATCAGGAAGTAACGTGCCGCCGTCCCGAAACCTCTGACCAGTTTGACGAAGTCGGCGTCGGTGTAGAAACGCTGCGGCAGGTTGGTGAAGTAAACCACTCTGGTGGACGGAGGCTGAAAACAACAAGTAAACAACAACAACAACAGATCAACAAAATGTCCAACCAACGAAGAGTTATATCACCAGTGACACTGACCTCAGGTTGACCTCTGACCTCAGGTTCATCTGTGACGTCTGGAAACAGAAGAAGAAGAAACAGACGCAGAGTTAAAGAAAACTGGAAAAGGTCAAAGGTCACATCACCCCCTCCCCTCCATCAGTACCTGGGTCATCAGACTGGTCCTCTTCCACTTCATCCATAATGATGCAGTCCTCCAGGTCCACTGGGAAACCTGGTTCCTCCTGACGACCAGAGACCAGAGGTCAGAGACCAGGACACACAAAGACCAGAGGTCAGAGGTCAGAGACCAGGACACACAAAGACCAGAGGTCAGAGGTCAGAGACCAGGACACACAAAGACCAGAGGTCAGAGGTCAGAGACCAGGACACACAAAGACCAGAGGTCAGAGTTCAGGATGTGAAGAAGATGCTAAGATCAGAAAACATGATCCCAGTATGAAACTGGATCCACTGGGAGTTGAAATGGTTTCTCTACCTCTTCATCCTGAGTCTCTGCTGCCTCTTCTGGTTCTCTGGTGGTTTCTGATTCCTCATCTTTTTTCTCCTCGTCCTCCTTTATCTCTTTCTCCTCCTCCGTCACTAGTTTCTCCTGATTGTCAGTCTCTCCGTCCTTCACTTCCTTCTCTTTCTCTGAAAGCAGACGTCACAGTTTCTTTAGTTTTTGTCTGTTTGGATTTTCTATCTTAAAGTTTTGATTTTTACCTTCTTCAGGTGAGTCTCGTCTTTCTGCTGATCCACTGTTTCCCTCCACAGCCGCCTCCGCCTCCTCTTCTTCTTCCTCCTCCTCCTCAGCATCATCCAGATGTTCCGCGTCTTCCTCTTCCAGATTCTCTCCGTCCTCTCCGATCACCTCCATCCCCTCAATGTCGCTGTCATCCGCAGACGACCTGCAGGTCGTTTCATGAGACGTTTACTAACCTGCTCAGAGCTGGGAAATCACTGAACTTTATACATGTTGTAGGCCTGATGACGAACATGAGAAACTCACTCTGCTTCTTCTTCACTCTGCTCGTTCTCTGCAGTCTCAGGTTTGGAGTCTCTGACCGGAGCTGGTTCAGGATCAGTCCTGGACTCAGAGTCTGGACAGAACACAGTCGACCCTCATCAGTACACTTATGTAATAATCATTCCAAATAATATCCTGAATTAATCATTGAACATGATCAGAAAATGGTTGATTGATCAATTTAAGTTCTTTTAAATCTCTCTCACCTGGTTTCTCTGGTTCCTCCGTCTTTTCTCTGGACCTGTTCTGCTTGGACGACCCGCTGCTGGATTTATCTCTGGATCTGGACCTGGTCCTCCTCTCTCTGCTGGATTTATCTCTGGATCTGGACCTGGACCTCCTCTCTCTGCTGGATTTATCTCTGGATCTGGACCTGGTCCTTCTGTCTCTGCTGGATTTATCTCTGGATCTGGACCTGGTCCTCCTCTCTCTGCTGGATTTATCTCCGGATCTGGACCTGGTCCTCCTCTCTCTGCTGGATTTATCTCCGGATCTGGACCTGGTCCTCCTCTCTCTGCTGGATTTATCTCCGGATCTGGACCTGGTCCTCCTCTCTCTGCTGGATTTATCTCTGGATCTGGACCTGGTCCTTCTGTCTCTGCTGGATTTATCTCTGGATCTGGACCTGGATCTCCTCTCTCTGCTGGCTTTCCCTCCTTCCAGCTTCCTCTCCTCCACTCTGTCTTTACTGCTGCTCCTCCTCTTGGTTTCAATCTCCACCTCCTCTTGACTCTGACTCCTCCTCCTCTTGGTTGGGGGCGCATCCTCTTCTTCCTCATACCTCTTGGCTGACGCTACCCGCCTGCAGGAGGAGACAAACGGTAGAAACATCACTATCAATCAACGATCCATGGACCATAGTCAGCTGATCGGCGGCTTGTACTCACATGAGGCTCTTGTATTCTCCGGAGAAGGAAACTTTGAGGAAGTCGCTGTTGATCCTCAGAGTGTTGGAGGAATAATAATCCACCAGCTTCTGAGCGTCAGGAGCATTTTTCATCTCCACAAATGCCTGAAAAACAGAAACATGAAGAGGAAGAACTTTCTGTTTCCAGGTGGAAAGTTTTACTTGTAAACGTCTTTCCATTCCCTCCATCTTTAACTGAATCACTTCTCAGATCCTGATCCTGATTGAACGTTTCTATTATGACCTTTGACCCCCAAAATCAAATCAGTTCAACCTTGAGTGAATGTTTGTGCCAAATTTGAAGAAATTCTTTCAAGGTGTTACAGAGATACAAAATGGCCGCCTGCTCTGACTGTCACCGGGCGGAGGAATCAAAGCTAGATCTTTACAGGTCTCTCTCGACTCAATGGATAAGACCTATGTCTCACAGACCCTCATTAATTATATTAAGGATTTAGATTTAACAGATAATCAAATGAGCAATGCAGTTTCTGTAAATTATTTTTTCTCTTTTTTAAAATCATTATAATGAATAAACGCCAATTTGTATAGATTACCAATTGTTAAGGCAAGAGGAGCATTAATGTTTTATTAAATTTCATCATGTTAAAATGTAAACAGAGATCTCACTATAGACGGCAGGAACAGAGTGTAGAGCGGTGGGCCGAAGCGTTTGATGACGCTGATCAGATCCGATTGGCCGTCTCCTCCTGTCGGCGCCGGAGTGAAGCTCACCACCTGAGAACTCTGCGGGAGAACAGACAGAACACATCTTATTTAGTTTATATGTTAGCACTAATAAGCAGGTATAAGTGTCTGTGCTCACCATGGCTGGCCTGTTAGCTTAGCTCATTAGCAAGCTAATTAGCCAGCAAATGAATAAGACTTGGGTTAGCCTTTAACCAGCTGTGCTAACGATGCTAATACAGTTACTATACCAGTTCCTAACACGCCCCTCCTCTTTGACCATATTTGGCTTAGCTGGTAGTTAGGGGGCGGAGTCAGACACTACCAAGATGGCGACAGTGGAGCAGCTCACTCTGAACTTCAGAAACAACATCACAGTTTTGTGTTTGTCCTGAGTGGTTTTTTTATTTTAAATGAAGCAACGTTAATAAACGTTTTGAGTGCGATCAAAGATTCAAAAGCATCAAAACGATGGAGAAAATATTTGATGACGTCAGTTTGACCATGAGAACAGAGGTCGACCACTTTAAGACGTATTTATTGTGAAGCACATTTTTAGGCAGTTGCACACGTTAGCTTTCTGCTGTTGAATGTGGACCCCCGACGTAGGGCGCCGATAGACCGGATCGATCCCTGACCTGCAGAGACCCAAAACCAGATCAACAGTCTCCATAACTGCTTCTTACTTCATCAGTGTTTCTGAGCTCGCGGGTGGAACCAGATCCTTTCTGTGACTGATGAGTGTGTACCTGGAGGAAGTTGAAGGTGTTGGAGATGCTGAACTCGATCTGCTCTCCGTTCACCGTCGGAGGATAGTTGACGTGGAACTTCACCAAGTCCTTGGCTTGATCCACGGAGCCCAGCTCCACGAACGCCTGCAGGGTTTCAACAGAGGTCATCGTTAACAATCATGACGGCTTCTGTCTGTCTGTCTGTCTGTGTGTCTCTGTGTCTGTGTGTCTGTCTATCTGTCTGTCTGTCTGTCTGTCTGTCTGTCTGTCTCTCTGTCTGTCTGTCTGTCTGTCTGTCTCTCTGTCTGTCTCTCTGTCCGTCTCTCTGTCTGTCTCTCTGTCTGTCTCTATGTCTATCTGTCTGTCTGTCTGTCTCTATGTCTATCTGTCTGTCTGTCTGTCTCTATGTCTATCTGTCTGTCTGTCTGTCTGTCTCTATGTCTGTCTATCTGTCTGTCTGTCTGTCTGTGTGTGTCTGTGTGTCTGTCTGTCTGTCTCTCTGTCCGTCTCTCTGTCTATCTGTCTGTCTGTGTGTCTGTCTCTATGTCTATCTGTCTGTGTGTCTGTCTCTATGTCTATCTGTCTGTCTGTCTGTGTGTCTGTCTCTATGTCTATCTATCTATCTGTCTGTCTGTCTGTCTGTCTGTCTGTGTGTCTCTGTGTCTGTGTGTCTGTCTATCTGTCTGTCTGTCTGTCTGTGTCTGTGGGTCTGTCTGTGTGTCTGTCTGTCTGTCTGTCTGTCTGTCTGTCTGTCTGTCTGTCTGTCTGTCTCTATGTCTATCTGTCTGTCTGTCTGTCTGTCTCTCTGTCTGTCTCTTTGTCTCTCTCTGTCTGTCTCTCTCTCTGTCTCTCTCTCGTCTCTCCTCTTGAAACAGGAGAATGAACAGGTGGAATCAGACTGAGTGTTCAGGTGTGTGTGATAAACCAGGTGGACTCACCAGAGATGGAAACATGAGGATCTTGACGATCTTTCCGAACGGCTCTGTCAGTTTCCTCAGGTACGTCTCGTCCACAGACTGAGCGGGAAACTTCACACACACCACTTTCCCTTTCTCTGACGCCTGAGAGGAACAAACACAGAGAGGTTCAGAGGAGGAGCAGCTGAAGGGAGTGAAGTCGAAGCTGCAGCTCTCTCGCTCGGTCTTTACCTTCCTCTGAGACGGTTTGTTTGGCTGCAGCTCTGTCGACACAGAGGAAAGAGACGTTAGTGTGAGAGAAGCAAACAAGGATCGAAACGCTGTCAACAGCACTGATGCACAATGAGGTCATTTACTTTGGCTCTGATTGGCTGTCTGTGGCGGCCGGGCGGCTTTTTCTTCATCCTTCCTCTTCTCTGATTGGTTGTCGGCCCTTTAATGACAAAATTTTTATTTAGGACGTTGTGTTCAGGACAGTGACACATGAAGACAAGAGCAGGAATCTGTTCAGGAAGATGAAGATGATGATGATGATGATGATGATGATGAAGATAGTTGTAGGTGTGCAGCACACTGACCTGTTGACCGTCTCCATGCGACAGTCCCAGTTAGGAAACCTGAAGAAGAGACGGAGTCATGAAACTGAAGGAGGCCACGACACAGACCTGAACTGACCGCACCAGCACTTCCTGTCAGGGATCGTTGGATTATCAGCCTGGCTGATTATCGGTGGTACTGTGCAGCATTTTACGATCATCGGTATCGTTATTTTTTTTTTAACCAGTAAAATAAAGAATCTGTGAGTAAATGTGTTACTGCGTTACATCTTAAAGGGGAGGGGTCAAACATCTGATTTGGTGATAATAATAATAATATATGATAAAACTATTACATTAAAGAGCATCTTTAGGTCACCTGGGGAATCAGTTCACAGGTGAGAACAGCGTGCACCAGTCAGGCTCTCTTACAAATATTGTTTGTTTTCTCTCTCTTTTCCGTGAAGCCGTTCTCTGATGTCGACTTTCTTTAAATCCTTGATCTGTAGTTTTCATTTAAATGTAAATACAGGTAAATACAGATCATATGTTTATAACCCATTCTGTTGACAGCATTAAAAAGTCCTCTTTGTTTTGGGGGGGTTGTTGTGTCCCTAACACTGTTGAACCTAAACCTACGCCTTTGGTTTAGAGGCTGGAGGAACAGTGACGCTGCTTCAGCTGTTGTTGGTGTTTGGATTGAGGCAGTGAGGTGTGTTTGTGTCAGACAGGTGACACTTTGCTGGGGGGGGGGACTCACTGCTGCAGCAGGCCGAGCTGTCCGTCTGCATGCTGCGTGCCGTTGATGTGTTTAATCCAAACCTGAAACACAAACACAGGAAACAGATGAATCCGTCGCTCTGCTCCAACGCTCCGAGGAGGAAGCCTGAAAATCAGCTGAACACAGACCCCTCCCCCCTCGCTGAGCCCCCCCACCACCCCCAGACTCTGCAGAGAGAGGATCGAGGAGGACAGGTGTACTTACCCTCTCTGACAGCACAGTGATATCACACAGAGAGCACGAGTACGGGAACACCTGAGGGGACGTCCCGTGGAAGTCCAGAGTTTCTTTGGGGGAGGGCATGGAGGCGGCTGCAGCGTGCCGGCTGCTCCTGATGGAAGAGGTTTCAGACCGGCGGTGGCCCCCCCGAGGTTGAGGAGCTGACCTGTGATCAGCTGACCTGTGATCAGCTGATCTGCGCTCGGAGAAATGGGAAGGACGAGTTCTTTGTCCCTGTCCTGGCGACCTGAAAGAGGCTCGGTCCTGAGAGGAAGCTGAGCTCGTGGCTCTGCCGGCCTTACCGTACACAGAGGGTCCGGGTCTGTGGTGGAAGTCCACCACGTACATGGAGGATGAAGATGAAGCTGATGATGATGATGGTGGATGATGGTCTGCTCTCACAGAGCTGCTGGTTCTGGGATTCCCCCAGCGGTCCTGGACCTGCTCAGATGGAAGATAACTGGGAGCGACCTGGTCCAGTGGGTACTGGACCGGCTGGCTGTGGAGCTGGTCCCAGTCTCCGCTGGAGGAGGTAGCGGCGGGTTGACGGGTGGAGCTGGGAGGATAAGAGGAGGAAGAGGAGGGAGGAGCGTTGGGAGGGAAAGGTTTGATGGTCCCTCTCTTTCCTTTGATCTGTTTGAGGACATGAGGCAGGGACTCCACGGTCAGGACGTCCTCGGGCAGCTCGGCCAGCAGAGACAGGTCGCTGGGCTCCAGACCGCAGCTACTCAGGATGCTGAGAGCGCCGTCCTGCGACCACTGAGCCGAGCCTCTGGAGGACGAAGACGACCGGTAGGACGAGGGGTGGGACTCCTGAGGAGGCGGACTGTAAAAGTTGTGGCCCGGTGAGGCGTGACGGAGGTCCGAGGAGCTGTAAGGTCCAGGATCAGGTCTGAGGTCAGTGTCAGACGCCGTCCGTCTGTACGGGTACTTGTGAGACATGACGGGATGAAGCTGTGGAGAAACGCTCGCGGCGTTTCCTGCAGACAGAAGGTGTCAGGGAAGACAGCAGATGTAAATAGTGACTTAAAGACAGACAGGAAGTTTGAGGACGCGACGTCCTGAGAGAAAATATTTCAGCTGGAAACATGGAAACTGAGGAGCAGCAGCTGTTCAGGTCTGTGTGCCTCTAAATAACAGAAGAAGAAGAAGGTGACGCAGGTTTTAGGGAAATGAAGAGTTACCTTCATGAAAGGAAACAGCTGTTCAACATTCAACCAGAGAACTTGACGAGAGACGTCAAACACACAGGTGACAGGTTTAGTTAGTGCTGGTCAATTCATCTCATTTTATTTTCAACTACGATTTTATCTTCCAACGATTATGAAAACAAGATTATCGAGATAAAACGATTATTGTGCCACATCCTGTTTCACAACAGGTTTCACCCCCCTACAAAAACCTTCCCCGCATCCTCTTCCTGGTTACGTCTCGGCGTCTTTAGCGACATTCGTAGGACAGCGCCATCTTGAGTTGGAGTTTTCAGTCTGTTGGTGCAATGCACTAATTTTACAACATAGTTGATCTTATTTTTATATTATATATTTAATTGCATATGTTTAGAGATCATATATATATATAATATTTTTCTCATTTTTTATTTGTTTTTCTGTTGAATTGTATTTAAAGTTCGAGAAAGTCCACAGTTAAAAACACAAAGATCTTTTAAAATTCAGTAAATGCATTGTGTTTCCAAAGTTAATGAGCCATCGTATTAAATAATCATGATTATGATTTTTGCCATAATCAAGGAGTGCTCGGTTTAAAACTGAAACTATTCAATTACTCCTCAATATGTGATTATTATTTCCTCATTTAAGTGTTTTGTTTGTAAACAAATAAATTTACACTCAGTTTTGTAGCGTTGACGACGTCCCCAAAAGAAAAATGTGATTATTCACCATTTTCTGACCAATGATTAATCAAGAAAAAGTTACAGGCAGATTAATCGATGATTACAATAATCAATAGTTTCCGCATTAATACAGATGTTGCATTAAGTCCTGTGAATTTTTGGACTATTTTCTCTCTCCCATATTTTCTACATTATTTCTGAGGCATCATCGTCTCTGTGTTTTAAAGCTGTTTCCTTCTTCTCCAACTAAAAGAAAATCTGCATCCCAGTTTTCTGCCTCTTTTAACTCGTCTTCATCCAACGAGTGGAGCTGCAACAATCAGTGGATTGATCAATTAGTTGATCAACAGAAAACTATTAAACTATTTTGATTTGTTTAGTTTTTTTGCAACTGCCGACACACTGAAAGTGAATGCTCAGACCAAAACATGAAAACCTTCATGACTTAAACAAAGGAACCAAAAGTTCAAATACATTTTCTTCTTTACACTTTGTTTTCAGCTCTATACACACGCAAATACACTGCACACTTCCTCTTACATTAAACACTTTGTTCAAGACTCGAATCTTCAAACTGCAAAACACACCTGAAATTTGCACCGCCCACACACACACACACACACCTGAAAACACAGACCCAGGGAGAGGAAGAGCCCCCCCCCCAAACCCTCACAGACTTCACTGAGGTCCCCTGGCCAGTGACTGAGTGTGAGAGGCTGCAGTGGTGTACAGAGGTATGGGAAAGCACTTATACCACGTTACCTTAATGATGTCAAAACATTTGCATTCATTTCAATGGTGGGTTTGGGACTTTTATTTTTCATTTTTATTCCCTCCCCTCAGCTCCAAGTGTTCTGACTCATTTGGCTTGTGTGTTGAGTTTTCAGCCAAATTCTGACATAAGTGTGTAAGCAATCACAAAAAAACAGTACTGCTTTGACTGCTCTTTGATGTGACCTCATAAGTATTTATTTATTTACAAGTATTTATTTATGTGTATAAGCAAAAGCAATTTAAAAGTGCAATTTTAAACTCATCCTGACATATCTTTTTTTTTTTTTTTTTTACATATTTCCTATTTATGTATAAATTTATCTTGTTTATATATATATATATATATTATTATCTTACTCAGTGGCACAAACACAGCAGCAGAGCAGGACTGATGGTTTTCTGAGCTACAAGCTGACAGAATGAGGACGTGTTGTGTTCAGTGTCACTGCTCTGCTGGTTAATAATCAATCGATCAATCAAGACTGTGCTTCTGTTACAATATCAGCACCAATGTGAAGATCAATAATCACAGAGAAGCAGAGCTACAGTCATTACCGGTGTCCCAGCAGAACCTGCTCCGTGTTTCACGTTTAAAACTGTAAGAAACTGTATCAGAAGTCGGCTAACAACATTAGCTTACCGAGCTAACAGTTACCTAACTGACAGACAGTCGCGAGCTTACCTTGAATCAAACACGGAGCGGCTTCAGATGAAACACGTGGGCTCCTGATGATGACGTAAAAACTTAATGTGTGATAAAAACGTTTATTAACGAAGAAAAAGTGCAGAGAATCGAACTGCTACTAACAAGCTAGCAGCTGTCTGACGTCACCTTCTTCTTCTTCGTCTGTTTCATGAGGGTTGGTGAATAAACATTTGGCGCTTTACCGCCGCCTAGTGGTGAGAGATAACGATAATAAAAAATTAAATAAATATGAATTTAATTAAATGTTAAAAATACATTAAATTAAACAAATAACATTGAATAAGTAACAAATGAATAAATAATAAATTTAAATAAAAATGAAATAAAATTCATCAAAAATAAAATTAAATAAAATGAAATCTAAATAGAATTAAATTAGATACAATTAAATAATTAACATAAAATCAGGTAAATGAGAAATTTGTATCTGCAAAATAAAAAACTCAAAACACAACTCTAAACAACAAAGAAATGAACAAGTCTGTTGCTACAAAATAAATATATTAATAACTAAGAGTTAAAAAAGAAGAGAAGAAAATCATTTTAATTGAAAAGGTTATGTGTAATGACTTTTAAAAAATGAAACTCATCAATAATTCTGTTCTGAAATGAACAAGTATATTTATAAGTGTATTTGAAGATGTTTGCACAATGTGTCTGAAATAAAAAAATGTAGCTGATTTCTCTAAACGTCATGACCAAGTGAACTTAATCATAATCAGTAAACTAAAGAAGGGAAAATATCTTATTCAAGTACTGTCTTCAAGTCTAAGAGGGAATATCAGGGCCTGATACATTTTTTTTTATTATTTTGATATTAAAGTCATGATATTTTGAGAAATAGATCATAATAATATAGTAATGAAAACATCAATCAAATTCCAGTATATTTATGTGATATATTAATATGTATGGATGATTCTGAAAGATTTCTTTGGGAAAGTAGAACCCAGACATGTTTGAATGATTCGTGTTGTTCTCCTGTTCACCACCAGGTGACGCTGTAGGCATATTTTTTAATATGGTTCAACCCTCAGTACCATCCATCATCAGTTTCTCTCTGTGAAAGAAAAGAAAAAGAAGAAAATAAATGTGATTGAAACATCAGGACAGAGTCGATATAAAAAACAAATACACATTAAAATACATCAAAAAGAAAATATTAAAATGAATGGAGCAATGATCTCTTCAGCTTTACATCCGACTGTGACGAGAAACACTGAAAGTTATACACAGTGAAAAGCCTTTAACTGTCATATTCATCTGCCTCTAGAATAATAATAAACTTTATAATATAATATAATATAATATAATATAATATAAATGTAGACAGGTGTTCTACATAAAAACGTCATTGACATCCCACAATCCCTCTGTAGTTTTCCACAGATAATTTAACATGATTTAACATAATGAAATTGTAGCTAAAAGAAAACAATACAGAAAATAAATGAATGGAAAGAAAAAGAAAAAGAAATCTTAAAAGTGAGAGAAAAATGAAAAGATATAAAGGTCGAAAAGAATGAAAAGTAATTTTGCTAAATAATGTCCAAATGCATTTATTTATACCTGAAATAAATGAAAATAAGAGATAAAATGTAGTTGTTGACAAAATAGTCTCAGCACAGGGTCCATTTAGTATCTGTACTAGAGCTTTTAGGGCTATTACATGGACTTCCTCGGCAGATGGAGGTTGCTGGATGTTTTTGTGATCACTTTTAAAGACTTCTCGTGTATGTTGAGATTGAAAGATACAGTAAATATTGTGATATAAATATATTAATATATATATTAAATTATATTAAAAGTAAATGTTGAAAAAAGAAATGAAATGAAATAAAGGACACAGTACAATGACTAAAGAAATGATCACATGAATAAACTGCAGAAAGAAGCATCTGTGGAACCATGTTACAGAAATATAAAGTATGAATGAAGAAAGAATAAAATATTAGTAAAGTTAATTGTATTAAATGATTTTTCTTCTTTGTTGAGGAATAAAAACCATAAAAACAGGACGTCAGCAGCTGCAGCATCATATTTAATAAAGACGCAGAGAACAGCAGGTGGAGCCACAGACCACATGATCAACACTCACCTGTTCTGCTGATACTGTCTGTTTGTGTTTGTGGGAATAAAGATCAGAAAACACCGCAGATGATATTTGACATTAATATTTGCTCAGATTTAAAACTTTAAAGTGTTTGTATTGTCAAAAAATATCAGCTGATTTATTGTAGGTTTACAAATGAGTCAGATTCAATAAACAGGCGGCAAACGACAGACAGTTTAATGGAAAATTAATTTCACAGCTGAGTCAGGTTTCATTTTGATTCACTTTATTTAGAAACGCAGCAGCTCTTTGTGTTTGAGCAGAAGTTTAATGTATGATCATATTCAGAGTTTATTTTATTTTATACAAGCAGCATGTGAAACACTATTGGTTAGAATATAATTACAGCATTTAAATAAATCTGCAAAATATTTCTCCCAATATAAACGAGACAGAAACAGTTCAATGAATCCAGTTCAGACATGTAAAATAAACAGGCTGCACAATTGATCAAACACGCAATCAATCAATATGTGGTTAGAAGTGTTTTACACATGCACATGAAAAGAAATACAGGATAATGATAATAATAATGATGATGATAATAATATTAATGACAGGTTTTTATGAGACTCAAGAAAATGACATAAATGACTTGAAGTGAAGAATCTAAATTAAATTGTAGAAACAGAATAAAAAAAATGAAATGAAACAATAATTAAAAAAGATAAACATTAAGTTATGAAGTTTAAATCAAAGTGTATGGCACTTTATTATTAGTGAATTCAGTGGAGACAAATGAAAATGTGATTTTATTGTAGTTCATTTTGATTCTGAATTTTCACCTCGTTGTAACAAGAATCTGAGAAAAACGATTAACTAACTAAACTGACGGAGAAATATTTTCACTGTGGAGTTCTTTATATCCTCGTCTGCACTGATCTGAATTAATTGTATTACGACCTTTGTCTTTGCTGTTTAATGTCATATCAGACTTTTTATTTTAAAGTGTTTTCTGTGAACAGAAACCTGGACGTCACATTTCCTCTTTCACTCTCCAACAGTCCGTCTGCAAAACAAAAACATCTGCGTCACATCAGGTAAAACTTTAACATCATCAGAGCGTCACTCCTTTTTTATTCATTCATGTGCTTTCGTATTGTCTCGTGTTCTTCTTATATCTTACTTTAATGTCTGTTCATGTCTCGTGAAGCAGTTGGAAGCGTTTCGGTGAAAGCTGCTGTGTCTCACTGCGATCATCAGAAGCTCTGTAATAATTCAGTCTCCAGTAACTAACTCATCCGATCAGCCAGTGATGGAAAGAAATGAGCCGCATCTGAAAAGATCCACAGTTACACGACTTTCATTTTATTTATTGTGTTTATTATTTTACTGTAAATGTCGATAATGTTGTGAGAAATAACTGTGATGTTCTTCACCGCATCAGAACCACAGGTTCTCTGGTACCGGTGTTATTTGGGGACCACGTCGCAGCACAGGTTCTGCGGTACGTTCTCTAGTCTGTACCACGCTTTTCGAGGAATGTTAAAATACGTTCTGTGGGACTGAGGTCCTCAAATACCCCACACGTCTCTGAGTACCACAGGAACTTTCCATAGGAACACGTGGAACCACTGCGACAGAACCAGGAGGAGCAAAGATTTACTGTTTCTGCTCTGCTCCGACCACACTGTGTGTTTTTATTCACCGCAGCAAACCTCAGATATTTACTGTAAATCACCTGTAAGTTCAATCATCTAAAGAGACTGTGATGTGTGGAAATGTTTGCAGACACATGTTGGATAGATTTCGTGATGTGCGCTGATATCGTGGAGTCTAATACGAGGTGGGCGGACGGCAGATTTACTGTTTTCAACCTGCTGCATTTTGTGTTCAAAGGTCAAGTTTCTACACATTAAAACTCAGCTGTTCAAATAAATAAATAACCGCGGGTAAAAACCAAAACAACATAAATAGATTTGATCTTTTAAAACAACAACATTTACAAGTGATGGTCTGAAAAACAAGGTCAATAAAATATGCAAAAAACATTGTGTCAAAAATACATGTAATATTCAATTATTACAGTTATCTTCTTCTCTTTTTAGTCATTAGTCACTTTATTTTATTCACTTATTTTACTGTAATTATGTTTTATTTATTCTATTTTATCTCTTCTTTTATTATTAATGCTCTTTTTTGTTTTTTGTTTCTAATGTAATTTAAATCTATTTGAATTTATCTCATTCCCAGTCTGTTTGAACTGCACTGACCTGTGTGAAAAGTGCTATACAAATAAAGATTGATTGATTGATTGATTGATTGATTGAGTTAAGAGTAGAAAAGAGCTTCTGAAATGTTCTGTTCTTATCACAGTTATTAATAACTTTGTTCATCCAAAACCTTTTCTTTTTAATAAACTTATCAATTCATTTCCTATCACTGGAATCATTGATTATTTACTTATTTTTTTACTGTCTCTATGAAGCTGAGGGAAAAAGTGAAAAGTATTTCCTGTTTCCTGTTGGAGCGTGGACACACATGTTGACGTGTTGAGGTGAGGTTAATCTGTAATTAGCTTGTTAATTGTCAGCATGTGGAGGAGCTGATGACACAGATTTACCTGGATTTAAACACCTGTGTGTCTGTTGATGCTGAACACGTCTGACAGTCGACAATAAAGCAAACTGATCCTGGATCTGTGTTCTCATGTTTTCATGTTCTCATCTCAGATTCTGAGGCAGAAATTCTTAAATGTAAAAACACAGAGATGTTCAGTTGCTCAGATGTGACTGAACTACTACAGAATGTTTGGACCGACTTGTTCAGGGTTCTGGTCCGGAACGCTTTTGTTTTATTAATCTTGTTTGACATGTTTCATATTATTTATTTATTTTTGTGATAACAAGCTTTCCATTAAAGGCGTAAATACATTTATTTTCATGGGTATAAATATAATTAATGAACTTTTATTTAAAAAAAAAAGGTAAATATGAAATTTTATATTTAAAAGAATAATTTTTTTATGTGCTTTTTATATTATATAATTTAATCAATGTTATTTTTATATGTAAAGAAATGGGTGTAAATATGATTAATGTACCTTTTATATTAAAAATATATTAATATAAAATTTCAGATAAAAAAAATAATGTTGTAAATGTACGTTTTATATAAAAAATATGATTAACATTATTTTTATATTTAAAGAAACGAGTATAAATATAGTTAATGTACCTTTTGTATTAAAATATGTTACTATACAATTTTACATTTAAAAAATAATATTTTAAATGTACTTTTTATATCAAAAATATAATTAATGTTATTTCTATATATAAAGACATTGGTATAAATGTAATGAATGTACTTTTGAAACTGAAAATGTGTCATGTAGTTTCCTGTACTGTGTGACCAGAGGCAGCAGCGACAGAGCTGAAGTTACTGTGTTGTCACCAGGCGGAGAACTGATGGAGCACATTTGTGTTTAATTCACATCACAACAGTTTTCACACTTTCCTGCAGCGATGGAGAAAAAGTCCTGAAGAAGTCCAAACAGCTGAGTGGACGGAGGGACGGACGTGAGCGGGATGAAGCTTCAGTCTGATCCGTCTGATACAGATTCAGACTCTCGTCCGTCGAGTGATTAAAAGTAGTTTGTGTCTTTAATCAGCTGACGAGTCTCCAACACGTCGTCCTGAGGGGATAATTAAGACTCTGCCGCTGAGAGTCACATCTAACATCAGTTATTATCTTCGTCACTTCACTGGGTCACAGTCAGGTGTTTCACTGAGAGCTGGGAGTTCTGCTGCTGGATTTAAAGGAATAATCCCACAAAATCTGACTTTCAGACTTCATCCAAACTTCTCCGTCCCTCTGCTCCTTCCCTTCATCCCCTTTCATCCCAGACTGACTTTAGATTCTTTTAAAACCTTTATGCCAGAAATAGTTTCCTGTCAGTTTTCATATTTTCCTTGTTTTAAAGGCACTTCATGTTTTTACACCAGCAAACATGTAATTATTCCATTTCAGATGTTCTTCCATTATTATGTTTTTCTTTTTTAAATCTATTTTATTGTATCTCGTTCTCTGCTTTCTCACTTCATCTGTCCTTTTCTTTTTAGCTCATCAGTCTGTGAAGCTCTTTCAACTGCACTGACCTGTATGAAAAGTGCTGTCCTAATAAAGTTTGATTGATTGATTGATTGATTGACTGATGATTAAATAATAGAGAAGTTAACAGGGAGTGGTGAAGTCTTTAATCTGGATCCCAGAGCGGATCTGCTCCTCTGTGTTGGGACTAATCATGTCCAGTGATACTGCAGCGGCTGGTGTATTTACTGGCTGTGCAGCATGAACACATTATATAACAGCTCATATCGTTCAGCACATCAAACCTGTTTGCTTCACTTCACTCGGCGACAGAGAGACTTTAATAAAAGGGTGTGAGACCTCCAGTTATGCAATCTTTATTTTTATGTTTTATTATAGATACATATATATGTATTTTTATATAAACAAGAGGTGATTTCACTGTTTTCTCCATATTAACAGTTCCTACATTTACCAGACCTTAAATAAAAGTTCAGCACATCTGAATCTGTTTTAAACAGTCTACTTGATAATCATGTCCTGTGTGTGTGTGTGTGTGTGTGTGTGTGTGTGTGTGTGTGTGTGTGTGTGTGTGTGTGCAGCGTCTCTCTGCTGTCTGTCACACTCACACACTCACGGATGATAAATGGATGTTTCTACATTATGTATGGATGTTTTGTTGGGACGATGTTCATCCGAGCACTTACCAAACCTGATGAGCCCCTCCTTCAGGTTTCCGCCCCATTTCCCTCCACTCCTCTTTTTTCTTTTTTTTCTGGATATACATCTGCAGGAACATGAATGTTTAAATGAAGTGTTTTGTCTGAGCTGCCGTTTGTTTTGTCATTAAAATGGACGAGCAGCTCTCGTCACTGAAAGACAATACAGCTAAGTGAAATGACGGTAAAATATTAATCAGCCAAGTTGATTTATATTTATGTGACACTTTCACACAACAACTGGAGCTGAAGCGTTTCCTGACCCTGAATCAGAGCAGTTGAGTCATGAGACAGACGGTGGAGGAAACAATCTCTGCACGAGTTCTTCAAGCGCTCAGGAAAATGGAAATCTGAAGAATTCAAAATCCATCTGCTGCTGAAGATCAGGAGACACAAACTACAGCTGCTTCCACGAACAGACGTGTGTTTGTGTCAAAGAATGATCCTTCAGGAATAATGATTGTTGAAGCAACGTGACCAGAGGGGGGGCCACGTCGTACCTCAGCCACAGCCGTGTCACAGTCATCATCAGGCTCTTATACAGCAGCTCTACGAGCGCCTCGTTAGTTACCTGCACCTGCACCTGTCCGTCAGGTGGGGGCTCAGTATCATCTCATCTTCTCCTGTCTCTCCTTGTGCTACTTGTTGAAGCTGCAAATAATCACGGTGTAACAGGAAACAGAAACACTTGGACCATAAAAACGACATCAGTCTCTGACACATTCAGATGTTCCCCGACCCGCTGCGGGGCCGCGGGCCTCGGGTTGGGCCCCTCTGCCGGGTTACGGCTCCCAGCGGACGGATTCAACATAATAGTTCTTCTGAATGTAGCTCTGTTATTTAAATTGCTAATTATGACGGTGATGGAACAAATAAATAAAACATGACCTTAGCGTGTTTTTATCTGCGACTGTAAAAACTTTGAACGGCAGTAAATCAGCTGCTGTCGTCCTGACGACTCGTCTGTTGTCGGGGCGACGCTGCTGTCGTTTTATCAGCAGCTCTGGAAATGTCACAGAGCTTCACACTGACTTACACTGTGTTTGATATCATTTCATTCAGTTTGGGTTCAATGATTTTTAACAGTAAATGTACATGTATATAGTATTTAGTACCTTCATTTGTATATAGTAGAATATTTACAATATTCATTTTACTTACTGCGTAAAAACTGCATTTTTTGAAGTTACATACACCAGAGAAAAACAATCTAATTCGTAGTAAATGATCCAGATCTACGTTGAAATGTAATGTGGGCACATTTCTTCTGTGAACAGCTGTTGAAGCTAACATTAGCTAGGTAGCAATTGGGAAACTTACAAATAGCTCCATTAAAATGTTCTTAAAGTGATATTGTGGGTATCAGATGTGGGTTGTGTGAGGTGTTCCTGTTCAGTCGGTGTGTTTCCTGCAGTAGAGTCAGTTTTGAGGAGCAGCAGGAGGACCGCTGCACTAGCAGAGTGATGAGCTGCTGTGCTCGTTCCTTTGGCACTACATTTTTCAGCCACTGAACTACCGTATTCCTACGCACAGCTACAGTGCACAGTTGCTGAACTTCACTTTGTTTTAACGGGAAGATAAAGATGAAAATATTCTACATGAAGCTTCATTTAAACAGATGTTGGATTGTTTCAGTGGCGTCTCTTCAAAGTGTCTAGAACAGGTGTTTTCTTCTGGCCCCGCCCACAGCAGCTCATCACTCTGCTAGTGTTTCCTGCTGCCTCTTGTTTTCTTGTTGTGTTTCCCCCTTTGGTCTGTACATGTGGGTGTGGCTTCCTGCTCCTGGCTCCTCTGCTCACCTGCTGCTCTCACCTCATCCAGACTCCTGTTTAAACACCTGGGCTGAATCTCTGCTCATCGCCTCCTTACCTGAGATGATTAATCAAATTATTTCCTTTAGTCGCATCTCAAGAGAAAATAACTTTCTCCAGTTCCGGCTAAATATTAAACAGTGACGGTGCACATAGTCTTATAAGGTTTAAACATCCATCTGCTGTGATCATTGAAGATGGAGAGGTGCATGAAGAACACAGTGTCACTGCACACACTCTGCATGAGCCCTTTAATCTTTCATCTTTAGTCTCATGGTCTTCATTCTACAGAGCTCACAAAGAGTTCAGACTGTGAGTCACCTTCACAGCTCCGTGTTTCATCAGTGTCCGACAACGAGGATTTGTTTTTTAATCTTCATCAACAAAGTCAATTATCAGAGCAGAAGCTTTGGCCACTGAAGTCACATCTTCATCACGAACATGAAACTCGTTCAGCCGCCGTGAAAGGAGCTCAGCATCATCCTGTTTGCAGCGTGACGCGAGGCGACGCCGCCTCGTCCCGCAGGATCGCCATGACTACAGGACTGTAATTACTGCAGGTCTCACGGGGACAAACCAACACTGACCTGATTGGAAACTTATGTGTAACTTTATAATGTGGCTTCATGATGTCTGTCAGGAGGAGAGGCATTATCATTAACCCATTACGACCCGAGGCGCTGTTTGAAAACAACCTCCTAAAAACTGCTTCATGAGAAGCTTGTCGTTCACTAAAACCTTTATGTCTTAGCTTTTATTGTAAATCATTGACTTACTTTCACAAAAAGAAATTGGATATAGCTGGAAAAACAAGCACATTCGTTAATATTTGGGTTCAGTTCAACTTTTTTCTTAAAATGTGTTTTGATATTTGGAAAGTGTTGATGAACATTAGTCAGTGATTTACAATAAAAGCTTTAAGGTTCAAGGTCTCAGGTGGTTTTTATTTCATGTCTGTGCTTCAGAAGCTGAAGAATCCTTACCGCCTCCGACATCTCTCACCCTGAGCTTTGACTAGCTGGTTAGCAGGTTAGCTGGTTAGCTGGTTAGCAGGTTAGCTGGTTGAAGTCAGTGTCTGAATCTTCTGTTTTCATCGTGGTAACTGCTTCAGTCTCACTCCCGTCGCTCGCATCGTACGCCATCGTCCTAACCGTGAAATACATTTGCCACAAAGGATTTGTTTAGTCTTCCTGACATGAATTTCAGCGAATCACAACGCACTTCTTTGGTCACATCTCTAAAGATGATGTAATAATATATCACGCGTGTGAACTCCTCCGGTCTTAAAGGTAGAAGCACGTAGACGTTGCAGCTGGTTTTAACGAAGAAGAAACAATGATGTTTCCAGAAACGTCCCTTTCCTTTCTTTTTTTCTTCTTCAGCTAATCGTTGATGAAATCCTCTGAAACTGTAGATAAAGTCTAAAAGTCTGTGAGATTTAATGAGTCACACAAAACCAACATTTTAACCCGACAACAGAGTCCGAGTCCCGTCCGTGGTTTAGACGACAAAACCAGTTTGTTTAAGATCCAGAAAATATGATTTTGGTTAAATATGAATAAACCGGTCGCTCCAGATGTGTCGTATTTAATATTTACAACCTGCTTTAATGTGCTTTTAATAACAGATTTTACTCTGCTTATCTTAGATATAACTGTGATTGAACCAGGACATTTTCTCTCCTCATCGACAGTGACGACGTTTAGTTTCTGTCACCTGATCTAGAGGATTTCCCTGAAGTGTCGGATGCAGCTTATACATTTTCTGTTTGTATATTTTCAGTCAAAAATAAAGCGTTCTGACTTTGACACACCTTTTACTAATTTGTGCTGAATCTCCCAGGTAGACACCAAACTTCTGTTTCAAGGTTTGTAATGTTACGTAATGCCAGGTTCAGTAAGTTTAAGATATTTTAATGTTTGTTAAACTATGACAACTTGCCTTCTGGGAAATGCATGAAACCACAAACTGCTCTACAGAACAGTAAAGGACAGGAAATGTCGGGACAGAAAAGTATTTGAGGGGAATTTTCCTTTATCTCTCCACTCGTCCAGGAGCAGACAGACTCTTTTCTTCTTCTGTGGATTTCTGACCTAATGAGACAGAAGCAGATGTGTGAGTTGGGCTGAGGATAAACTCTCTTCTCACTGTGAAACTTTTTTTTTTTTTTTTTGGTCAAACTTTGCTGAATTTCCCTGAAACAAAGAATAAAAACAGTGAAGAGAGTTTCCTCCTCCACGCGGAGTCCATGTGGCGCTGTGATGTAATATTGATGACCCTCCTCGTCTCCTGACGGCCTCCGTTTGGTCGTCTCATGTTTTATTTTTTATTCATGAAGCTCCGCGTCCCCTTGCCTTCCTCCCTCAGATCCCATAATGCATCTGTAATGTTCTGTCAGGTGAGGCATGATGGGAGAGGTGATGATGGAGTAAAGCTCCTGGAGGGATGGAGGGATGGATGAGGGTAATTTCTGATCACACGCAGACTTTTCTGTCTTTCCGTTTTTTGTTTGAAAATAGTAGAAGTTCCTGTTGGTGTGAAACTGACAGGAGCCCAGCGTCCAACCCTGAGGAACCCCAGACCGTCGTTTATTTCTCTCTCCATCGCTTTCTCGCTCTGTTCTCTGTGTGTCATTGTCAGGTTTTCTATCACTTCCTCTCTTTGTCAGACTCTTTACTTTGTTTTTCTGTCTCCAACTTTCTGTCTTTCCCAAAATGAATCCTCCAAACTAAACTCAAAAATTCACTGTGGCCAATGGGAGAGTTTTCTGTTATCCAAGAGATGACTGTGTTCAGTAACATTAAAGGTATTGGTTGATGCATGTTTCTATTAAAATCTTTACGATAACAGAGTAGAAATATGGTTTAAATGTTAGAATGTGTAGATTCTCCACTTTCTCTCACATGCTGTTAAGAGATCGTACGTGACTCCGCCTCTAAAATCTGGTTAAAGTAGCGTGACACAACACTACGAAAATTTCATTTTAGGCATTTATTATCCATTTATCTACTATTTTAATCAGACGTTGCACTATTTTTATCAACCTATAGACTTTGGTGAACCCACTTCAGACACCAAAACAATCCATCCACGTCAGCTTCAGCATTTGGGCCGAATGAAGTGTTTGCACAGTGAGGGGCGACGTTATAGAAAGAGCTGAGATTGTTCTGAGGATCGTGATATAAAACATTTGGGTAATATGTGATGTGTAATTACCCCGTCAAAGGTGAATTAAAGAAATAATGTAGAAATGGAGAGAACGCCTCAGACCTCAGAGGGTTTAAGAGAAAATTGAAATAGGAATTTAAACGTCTCACTTCACATCGCTCCACCTCCTGATGGTCAGGTGGTGTCCATCAAGTTCAGACTTCCGTTTGTTTACAGTGAAAAATACCATTCTGGTACTAGAAATTATAAATAAAGTTATAGAGAGAAATGATGAATATTTACAACTAAAAACTAAAAGAACTTTTAGTCCGGAGTGTGCAGCATCTCTCTCTTTTCCTCCATCATTTAGTTTCTCACTCTTTCTTTCTTTCCTCATTTTCTCTTTTTACTGAACTCCACTCTTTGCTGCTGCATCACCCCCCCCCCCCCCCGGCCTCCTGTTGTTCTTATTTATCACCATCACTAACATCTCTCACCTCTCTCCCCCTCGTCTCCCCCCTGAGCCTCACCTGTTCCTCTCCTCTGTCACCTCCGTGTTTCTCCTCCCTCCCCTCATTAACACGGAGCCCTGATGGATGTCGAGGAGAGGCCCCGCTCACCCTCAACATCATTCTCGCCCCTGTTGCTCTGCGCAGGAAACCCCTCACCTCTCAGCGGGGGTGGCAGTCCAAGTGGCCATTTGGTTCCCTCCGGAACCGCCTGCCATCTGCCACCACCCTCACCCCCCGCCGCAGGTCGCCACGAGCCCGGTGATTCCCGACACAGCTGGTTCACCGAGGTGATGATGGGAAGAAGACCTGCTGCTGCATTCAAGACCCACAGGAGAGATCGTACATATCAGTTTCCCACAAGAAATTATGAGATGCTAAAAGGTGGAAGGCTACAGGAGCAAATGTTCAGTGGAGAGTTTAGATGATTAATACAACAGGAAGTAACTTTTAAATACTGGTCCATCATCCATCAGTCCTACACGTTGGTCTCCAGCAGCGTACGTCGACAAGTTCAGTGTGTCGTACGCTCATTGTTTCGTACGTGTAGTGTATAGTATGTTTGTGATGTCGTACGTACAGTGTTTCATACAGTCAGTATGTCGCATGTTCGGTATGTCGTACATACGGGGTTTCTGCAGTCAGTGTTTGGTACGTCAGGTGTTCTTCGTACCTTCAGCGTGTTGTGTGCACATTGTTTTGTGCGTTGTGTGTTGTGTATTTATTGTGTCGTATGTTTAAGATCTTTTCCTCTCCACCCTCCTGCTCTCAGTACTTGACTCTCATCATGCTGCTGCTGCTGATACAGTTGATGATGATGATGCAGATGATGAAGATGATGAAGATGACCACACAGTCATTATCATTCACTACGCTCCCACAATCCTCTGCTCCAACTCCAATTACCGTGTGATTGTATGCTTGGCACGGGAAACATAATTAACAAGCTGCGTCTCTGCCAACCTAAGCAGCCAACACGCTGTTTGTGTAGAGCGTCGATCTGAACGCGGGAAAGCAAACACAACAACAGCAGCGACAACAACAACAACACAACACAGCACAAACAGTTGCGGGTTCAGAGGCAGAGCGCCGGCGCCGCGCTCCCGTGAGGAAACCACAATTTGCCGTAATGGCGGTGGCGGCTCGGCGCCCCTCTCTCTGATGGACTGCGGCTGCTGAGGGAGGAGGCTTTGTGCTGCGGACGAGAGGAAGTGTGGGAGAGCTCGCCAGGAGGTGGGTGCTGAACACACGCTGAAGAATATCTGTGTGTCACAGTAATGTGCTTGTTAAAGGCTGTTAGAGCATGATGAGGCCGACGCACACACACCCTTATGTGTGTGTGTGTGTGTGTTTCTTAATAACATAGAGTGTGAATCTGCAGCAGCACCATGACAGAAGATTCCTCTGGTTGTAACATGTCAGTGTGTCTGCATCATTTACAAAGATCTAAATATTTCCTCTAGCAGCTGAACACAGGAATGTTACTTATGAAATTATTTAATATGAGATTTTTACAAACAATAAAAATAATACATCTGTTGTCTTCTGCTTATCCAGGTCCAGGTCATGTCATCAGTTCTGGTTCTGTAGAGCTGTGAGCTCCTGACCATGTGATTATCAGTCAATCAGACACTTATTAATAATACTAGCTGTTATCATCACTACATATCTCACTCTTACATTTTCATAGTATGTGATATTTAAAAAGACAATATGTCATTAGGATGTTGTTTTTTTAAGTATATTTTTGGGCTTTTTATGCCTTTATGACAGCACAGTGGAGAGAGACGGGGGTGGGGGCGTGGTGTGAAGCCTAGGTAGCACGAGGTCGTCGGGGAAGGTGACAGGGGGGGAGATGGCAGTAAACGAGGTCTGACGCGGCCGTCCAGCGCAACTGCCAGCAGGACTGTCAGTGCCTCTACATCACTACATCTTAGCCTCAGCCACCTAGGCGCCAGCTGCGGACGACCCAGGGGTGCTAGTTGCTTAATTGAGATAAGTTCATTAATTCATGTATTAAATTGACAGCGCATGCAACGCACCACAGTTCCATCATATCCTGTGTTCTTGTTAAAGGCCGTTTCTGGTCTGTGTCTTTCTACATGAATTCCAGCTGTGATCGGCTGTTGATCGGCTACTGTGATTTTCTGTTGATCGGCCTCCTGTGAATCGCTGTTTGACTGGGGCTAAGTCGACGTACAGCCTGTGATCAGCTGTGATCGGCTGTCAGTCATGATGTTCAGACAACTCTCACTGTTTCACTGTGACACTGAAGTTAAAAACAGGATTTGATGAAGTTGTGCAGGAGCCTCTTTTCTCTCTGACTCCCGACCACGTTTATTTGTGTCAGAGAAAACGAGTGTGATTGTGTTTCATGTCGGTGTTTCCTGTTTTTAGAACATCTGTACACACCTGTCTCCTGCCTCTGCCCCTCCCTCACAGTTCAAACCTCTGGATTAACCTGAACTAAAACGTGAATAAAACTGTGTTTCAGACAAACACAGTGAGAAGGGATGATCCGTGTTAGTTTTATGAATCGTCAGAACAAAGTGGATCGACAGAAATGAGTCAAATTCAACGACAGGAAACACACAGTGTGTGAAGGTGTGTGAAGGTGTGTGAAGGTGTGTGAAGGTGTGTGAAGGTGTGTTTGTTCAGATCAGTTCAAGCAACACAACGAGACGGAGAAATGAAAACATGTTTGTCCACAACAGGATGGAGTGTAAAAAACTGCTGAAGGAACATGTACAGACAGCACTGCTCTGTGTGTGTGTGTGTGTGTGTGTGTGTGTGTGTGTGTGTGTGTGCACATCCATCATGTCTGAGCAGCAGAGAAAGGAGGAAAACAATGTACAAGTGTGAATACAGCTGCTGTGTGTGTGGTGGTGTGTGTACTTCTATCTTTGTGAGGACCACTGTGTGTTGTAGACCTTACACAGCGACATGTTGTCTGGTCTTCACACCGTCAAAGGTCATAGGTCAAAGGAGTGTAGGAGTGAGTGGTTAGTGAATGTATTATATCAATGAGTGTCCTCACAAAGATAGTATTAGCAGTAGTGTGTGTGTGTGTGTGTGTGTGTGTGTTGTTGACGCTGCAGCTTCTTCTTCTCTTTTTATTTATCGGGTGGCACCGAGTCACTGCTGCTTATTTACAGCAGATTGTTTCTCCAGATGTTTTACAGGGAGAGAAATCCCCAAACACACACACACTCACACACACACACACACACACACACACACACACACACACACACACACACACACACACACACATACACACACACAGTCCTCCCTGTCCAGATGGAAGTCATTCTTTATAAGACTCCATAATCCTTCTCTCTCAGTGAGAGGAACCAGAGGAAGGAAGCGTTCCCCTCCTCCTCGTCCTCCTCGTCCTCCCCCTCCTCCTCCTCGTCCTCCTCCTTGTGTCACTGACGTTCTCCAGTTGTGTCGACGTGTTTCCAGTTAAACTCTGATGCTTCCTGTTGTTGAAACATTTGAGTTCATTAAAAGCGATTGGACCTGCTGACTCACAGGTAACACTGAAGTCATCTCACCTGGTCGACCTGACCTGCTTCCTCCTGGAGCTTTCAGCTGCAGACTGATCAGTCAACACTACAATTTACAGATCTTCCCTGAATGCCTCACACACAGACTATAGGTAGACACTACAATGTACAGATGTCCCTGAATGTCTCACACGCAGACTGGTGGATGTAGCTACAGCACTCAGGAGGGTTGTGGGCCACTGGCAGCGAACTGTTTTGTGTCTTTATGGTTAAAGGAGGTTTATATTAGTCATTGCTAAATGTGCCAACATGAGGGGCCATCGGGGGGCCCCTTTTACCCTTAGGGGCCCCAAGCATTTGCCTGTTTTGCTCTGCTGAGCCAAACTGTGTCAATGTTGAGGTGTGTGCTTTACTCTGAAAATTTCGTGTTTCAGCTGCAGCTTTAACTTTCACTTCCTGTGATATTACTTCTGATTTCCTGCGCCTGTTCCCAAACACTGATCGTGAGGTGAACGCCGTCAGCTGACGAGCAGCAGTCGTCTCAGGCTGTTTAACACGAGTCTTAACTTTGATGGTGTTTGGGAACAGAAACTTCGAGGATCATAACAAAGAGATTTCACGATTCCCCGAGCTTTCACTGGAAAAACATCCACGTCTGTGAAGTCCACGCTTCCTGTGAGATTTCCACCGAACAAGAGCCGATTTTAAAAACTAAAGTACAATAAAAAAGCTTTGTTCTGAGTCTTTGTATCGCTGCTTCCTCTCAGTCAGTGTGGGCGAGAGGGAGAAACATAACAACACCCCCCTACAAAAAAAAAAAAAGGGAAACGGCAGATTGATGAAAAGCCAAACTGGTCCCAGGACGCCGCGTTCTTCTTCTCTCCACAATATTAAAAACTCCCACACGTTTCAGGAGGAGGGCAGAATTAGCCTTGCCGGGACGCACTGGAAGCCGCCGTAATGACTCATTTGTTTCATCCTGATAGATGGCTCTCCGGATGGAAGAGGACCTCGTTTAAAAGAAGCCGCAGACGCTGATGAAAGGCGGCGGGCGAAGGACGGCGCCGGCATCACGGAGAAGGTCTTCAGCTCGCAGGTTCAAAAGGGATTCGGACCGGCGTGGTCGCACCGAGGGGCGAGGAGGAAGAAATAAAATCCTCTAAACAACGAGCCAACACACACACACACACACACACACTCTCACACACACACACTCTCACACACTCACACACACACACACACACCACACACCACACACACACACTCTCACACACTCACACACACACACACACACACACACACTTTGAAGCTGCTGTTAAACGTGCAGGAGGGCAGGTGGTGCTGATGAATATTCAGCTGCAGAGTCGACGCTCTGCTGCCAAACAAACCGCCGGCTCACTTCCTGTCACCTTCCAAACTCTCATGGATTTATGTTTTGTGTTTCTTCAGGTCTGATGTTTGTGATCAGTGTGAACAGTTTGTCGTTTCCAGTCCGGACCACACGGGTTCAGGGTGATCAGGTGGTCTACGTGTCACCTGGACTCGGACCACATGCTTACAGGTTTCTGAGATTTATTCTTTCCTGCCTCAGAAAATCCAGATTTCACGCAGCTCTGCTGGACTTCACCTTTGATCACCTTCGACCTTTGAATAATAAAAAAAAACGACTTTGTCCAATAATTATTTATCATCCACGTTTAAACCTGTTGTTGAGCAGAGAACCAGGATTTATAGACTCAGAGGTCAGAGTCCATCTTCTCTGTTCATGTAACTGTGGAGTGATGTTTCCAGCCTGATCCAGATGTGTCCTGATGTGCAGTGACGTGTTCTGCTGCTCTCACACCTGCATCAGCTTTAATTGATCACGATCACTTGTCCGGATCCAGATCCCACGCAGCACGGCCCACGTTTAAACTGACATGCGCAATTTTCTGTTTTATGTCGACACGTGTCACTGATCAGAGAGAGTCGAGGGATAATCCACTAATGAGATAAAATCCTGATCTAATAGATTTTCAGGGATAAGAGCATTAAATCTGACGTGAGTACAGAGCAGAGTGAGCTGTGAACAGCTGATTCCTGTAGATTCTCATCAACCATCAAACATCCTCACACCAGCGCTGAGCCACAGGAATCTCAGGTTACTCTCTCCTGTCGGCCTCAGAGATCCTGAACAAGCACTACACTAAAGCCAGCTGGTATTCAGCTGAAACCAGCTGATACTAGACTGAAACCAGCTGATATTAGACTGAAACCAGCTGATATTCAGCTGAAACCAGCTGACACTAGACTGAAACCAGCTGATATTCAGCTGAAACCAGCTGATACTAGACTGAAACCAGCTGATATTCAGCTGAAACCAGCTGACACTAGACTGAAACCAGCTGACACTAGACTGAAACCAACTGATATTCAGCTGAAACCAGCTGACACTAGACTGAAACCAGCTGACACTAGACTGAAACCAGCTGATACTAGACTAAAACCAGCTGATATTCAGCTGACACCAGCTGACACTAGACTGAAACCAGCTGATATTCAGCTGAAACCAGCTGACACTAGACTGAAACCAGCTGATAATAGACTGAAACCAGCTGATATTAGACTAAAACCAGCTGATATTCAGCTGAAACCAGCTGATAATAGACTAAAACCAGCTGATAATAGACTAAAACCAGCTGATATTCAGCTGAAACCAGCTGATAATAGACTGAAACCAGCTGATATTAGACTAAAACCAGCTGATATTAGACTGAAACCAGCTGATATTCAGCTGAAACCAGCTGACACTAGACTGAAACCAGCTGATATTCGGTAAACAGTGAAGATGTTTATTATATTTATTTGTTTATTCTGGTTAATGACAAAAACATCTTTTTTTCTTCGTAAAGTCAGTTGAACATTTCCCTGGTGAAACATGGGACATGGATTTTAGCTGCCGTTCATGGACCAGACCAAGGCTGGAACCAAACTCACTCTTTCCTCAGGTGGGCTCAGGTGTGTTCTCTTAATGATGGTATGAAGGTACAGGGCTACCTGCTCCTGGGTTCACATGAACTCTCCAGTCTGAGAGCAGCACAGATTTTATATCTGAACTAATTAAAACACTGAGTCACACTGAAATTGATCCTGAGTCTGTTTCTGTAACTACCTCTGACTGTAGCATCAGATTTAACCACAGTAACACACACTGATCCAGCTGCTGAACATTAGCGCTGCTGCTTTACGGCGGCCTGTAAATGCGCTGTGTGTTGTGGCGGTCCAGGATAATTCAGACTGACTGGTTTACAGTGCAGGTGACAGGAACATGTGGGCAGCACATGATCCAGATCTCAGTCTGAACACAAACCTGCAGAGTGTTAGTCTAAACCCCTGAAGACCAACCTCTGTACACATCTGTATTCATTCTCTAAAACAAAATGACACTTCTTGATTTTTTTAATGCTTCTCTGGGACAATAAAACCCTGATGTCACTTCCTGCAGTTGAATGGAAACAGATCTGGTTTTTATTCAGAGCGGAGCTGTCGAACATCAAATTAAGACACATCTCAACATCTCCCCTGGCGGCCGTAAAAAAACTGCAGAAGAAGACGCAGCGGAAAAGTTTGACTGAAGTCAGAATGATTTTTTGTTTTTGAGGTGAAAGAGAATAAGAATCATTTGCAACCAACCATCAACTTCTGGGTCTGAAACATGAAGCTGCAGTTCCTCTAACGACCACTAGAGTCTGGCTCCAGCAGTGAGTCAGTCCCCATAGACTCCCATGTTAAAATGTCCAACTTTACAGCAGAAATAAACATGTTTACAGCCTGGTACAAAAACTGTTTTGGTCTCTAGAGATAATTTCCTCCTTCTTGACACCTGTTTATATAACTCACCTGCTTACACTTTATTAAGGACTAAAGTTATGGAGAATTGAGGGCGTGGCCTCTTTGAGTGACAGGTGGGTGAACGTATCCTTGCCACAAACCAACATGCACTGACGTCTCAGCTCCACCCACGCCCCTCCTCTTTGATCATGTTTGGATTATCTGGGAGTTAGGGGGCGGAGTCAGACACTGCCAAGATGGCGACGGTGGAGCAGCTCACTGAGCTTCAGAAACCTGTTGGTGATGTCACAGATGCGAGGTCCATCTTTATTTACAGTCTGTGGTCGCAACTGTAAAATAAGTCATGCAGGAACACTTCCTGTACTTTATCGTCTTATGTTCAGTAACTTATTTTGTTTTTCACAGTTTGTTAAAACCTCTACCAGCTGCGTGGCCTCCTGTCTCCTCACTGTAGTGCTGGAAAGTAACAAACATATTATAATAACATATTAGTGTTACTTCTAGTTTCCACTTCCTGCTTCTTCTCCACCACATTTCAGAAGGAACTAATTTGGTTTAGTCATTTACTAACAGTTTAGTCTCAACACTGCACAACTAATCGTATCTGACAAGTCTGCCATTACAGTGAGATCAACCTGTTTCATGACCTCAACTTTTTCTTTTTTTTTTACATTTCTAGGCTTTTTCATGAATCAGTAACTGCATTATAATAATATTAATGATGATAATTAACAATAATTAATATTAAAAATAATAATAATAAAAAACTTTCTCAGTTCAAACACATTCTCTGGCTTCATATGGATTTTGTAACTGGATCTCAGTCAAAACCAGTTCAACCACTGAGTGACAGGCTAAAAGAAAAATCACTGTCAGGATGTTGATCCTCCTCAGGGAGAGAGAGAGGGCTGATGGGAAATGTGGTTTTCATTTGTAGAAACATGAGTGACAATAAGCTGATGTCAGAAACTACCAATCAAACGCTGGTCCAGTCAGGACATTGTGTGTGTGTGTGTGTGTGTGTGTGTGTCATGCAGGATTAAATGATGATAAAATAAGAGGTGTCACTGAGCAGCAGTGGGGCAGTTTGCTTCATCCAGTCCACATGGTCTGTGGTGGTCTCTGAAAAACGGATGCTCAGCTGTCAGGACCTGAAACCTCGTCCAGCTGTGACCACTTACGATGTGACGCGGGACGCCGTCTGTCTGACTCGCCATCACCTCTGCATGAATTCAACCTCAGCGCCGCAGGAGCCTTCACCTCTACACAGGACGAGGGATGGAGGTTTCAGACGTTACTGAGCATGTGCAACTGAAGAGCAGCTCAAACTTCAGTTGTGCCCTCAGTTAAATAACTCGTGCTCTCAGATTATTAATTAGTTCAGATTTTGTGCCTCTGAGTTTCTGAAAAGCAGCTCCACTGACACCTGCCTGCTGCCTCCACTTTTATCATTTATTTCACACTAAGGCATAAAACGTTAACACAGGAAGATCCCATGACTTGAACCCACAACCTCAAGATTGTGAGGCAACAGCTCTAACCACTGTACCACCACACTGATGACCAACGATGTCTCGTGTCAATGTCAATGTCTATGATGTTTTTATGCCGTCAAAAAACGTCATAGTATAATAATGCATAATGTTATAGACAAAATTTCAGACTATGGAATAAAAACTCCACACAGGAAGGCCCAGGATTTGAACCCAAAACCATCTGATTTTCATGCCTTACTACACCAAGACGTTCTTTTTATGTTTTTCTGCCTTACTATAATATGACGTTTTTATGCCTTATTATAATACTACGTTTTTATGCCTTACTATTCTATGACTTTTTTCAATGTTTTTATGCATTACTTTACTATGATGTTTTTTGACGTTTTTTATGCCTTACTACAGTTCAAGTTTTTATGATGTTTCTACGCGTTGTTTATACTGTGATGTCATTACAGGTTTTTAAGCCATTCTATACTATACTATGTTTGTTTTTATGTTATTATGTCTTTCTAAACTTTAAAATTTTTTTGATGTTTTTATGGCTTATTACACTGTGAAGATTTCATGGCGTTTTTAACCCTTCTAACCTTAACCCTAACCCGTTTTTATGCCTTACTATACTGTGACATTTTATGTCTTACCATACCATTATTTTGGCCTTAGTATACTATGACCTGGTGATGGGGCGGCACGGTAGTGAAGTGGTTAGAACTTTCGTCCCACACTGAGAAGTTTCTGGGCCTCGGGCTCGTCTGTGTGGACTTTGCATTTTCTTCCTGTGCCTGTATAGATTCTCTCTTTGTCTCTCTTTATACTGTTACCACACTTTTCTTTTTGCTTCTGTTATAATTACCATGACCAGTGAATGTCATTAAGCAACAAAACCTAAGTATCGGTCATAATAACCTGCTGCACAGACAGGAGGACAGACTCTGTTTAGGATTTCAAACAATAAATGTTTCCAACGTAACAGAAAATGTTTATCAGTGCGGTGGCTGATAAAAAAAAAAAAAGCCTCAGCAAAGGGCAGTTCCACAATAAATAGGATCCAATTACGAAAAGCTAAATGTGTTTCAGTATCATTCCTGGATAACTGAAGTACTTCAGTTATTAAATAAAGAGTTCTTAGTTCATAGATTTATTGTTTCTACTGGGATGCAAAGAAAAACTAGTTTTCCCCACAGGAGATGCATCTGTAGTGTAGAGTCACACATCTGTAATTTCCACAGCTGTGTGATCGTTAGCAGACGGACTGTACCGTGAGGCTGTATACAGTGTGTACAGTTACACACATTCAAACGAAACAGCAGACAGTGAAAACAGTGCTACATGTAGTGAACAGGAAGTGATGTCAGACACAACATTGGTGTTAAGTTCATTAAATTTCAGAGTTTAAGACTCGAGGTCAAAGAGGGAAACTTCCCAGACGAGTATCTCCATTTCCCAAGTGTTTTGAAGCAGAAGTGTAAAATGAAAATACTTACATAACACCACTACTGTGGTGCAGTGAGCAGTTTGTGTCAGAGACGGAGATAAAGCTTTAAGGTGAATGAATCCAGGTCTAACACTACTAGGCAGAGAAAAGGTTAGCTGGCTCATTCATGGTCAGGAGTTCATAACCGGCCAATAAGCTAACAAAAACATACATACCAAAAGCTTTTGATTCTTTTGATCTGTGGACCCTTATGAACTAATGGAAAATAAATAATTGAGGAATCGACAGACAATCGGACTTCCCGACTGCTTCAAAGGTAGGGAGTCGTCATTTTATCAGTCGGCCTTCATCATAGTTTATTGCAGTGCAACAGTTACCATGGTCAAAATACATGAAACCAGGACTGTCCCCCTTTTTTATTTCATAGGTAAAAACATTGGATATTTTAATGATTTATTGATGCCGAACTGGAAATGTCCCCGGTTTTCATTTCAGAAATCATCGGGTCATCTTCTTCTACAGATACAGTAAATCAGACATTCTCTGCTCACACAGTCAACACATGCAGCTTTAACAGAAAGAAAAATCCTGCAGGCAGATCCACTCGATCAGAACCAGATCAGAACGAGATCTCCATGACCATGACGTCCAAACTCTCCCCGTCGTCCCCGCCGGGGTTTCAGACGCTTGTTAATTAATTGTCTCTGCACCAACATCTGTCGTCTCCGGAGTCCCGCCGCGCGCTGCTGCGATTCAACATTTATACACGGATCCGTACAGCATCCGCAGTTTTTAATGATGAAGCATATGGAATACAGCCGAGCAGAAGAAGAAGAAGAACGTTCAGGCTGCGACGGCTCAGCTGTGACAGAGCGGATCACAAACACAACCGCACGAGCTGCGAGGAGCCGATGATGAAATACACGCAGTAAATCAGGTGCTAGCAGGAAGAATCTGCTGACTAGACGAACAGAATTCATGTGATAGTTTCAGCTTTTAAACTTAATTATCTACAGATAATATGTAATATACACATGAAAACATACTGAGTGGATTCAGACACACACACACACACACACACATCGTCCAGTCAGAAACAACAGCGTCTGTTTTGGGTGTAGGTATTTTTTTTTTTTTTACTAAAACTTTACAACTTATTAATTAATCATAATTTTAAAGGGACAGTTCTGTTTTTTTGACGTGGGGCTGTTTGAGGTCGTCATATTACCTTCAGTAGATTATGATGATGATTATGATGCGCACGCTCCCAGGTATGAAAGCTCCTGCAGAGGTTCAGAGTGATGAGCTGCTGTGGGCGGGGCCACCAGACACTGAAACAATAAACATCTGTTTAAATGAAGCTTCATGCTGAATATTTTCAGCCCTTTCCTTCCCGTGAAAACAGCACAACTACCGTATTCCTATGCACAAGCGCATACCGTATTTCGTCGCCGCCACAGCTCAACTGAGTGAATCAGCAGGTGTAATACAGTGCACTCCGTAGGTGCCTTTGACCTTTGGCACCAAAATCTAATCAGTTCATCTGTGAGTCCAAGTGAATGTTTGTGCCAAATTTGAAGGAGTTCGGTCAAAGTGTAACTGAGATATCGTGTCCACGAGAATGAGACGGACGGGAGGACGGACAACATGTCTCTGGCTTCACACACTGTCCGTCAGGATTACAACATGAGTCCAGCCAACACATGCTAACAACGTTAGCTAACAGCTAACCTACAAAATAAACAGTAAAACACCATAAAACAAGGAAAAACGAACAGAGTGTGAAGTCGTGTCGCTGAGTCGGTACCGATCCGTCTCTGAGCCTCGGTTCTGAAGTGGATCCTTGTTTGTTCTGGTTCCTCAGCCAATGGGAGGACGTGAGTCTTCATTCCTTCACCAGGAAACAACAATGGCGGACAGTTAGGAAAGTTAACTTCTCAGTGGGCGGGGTCAGCGAGCTGGTGAGCAGGGGGAGGGGGGGGTCTACGTCCCTTCATGATGTCATAAAGGGAGTGAAATCTAAATCGCGTGATTGCATGCACGACACATCCATGCTGACAAGACATGAAAAAGTGACATGTCCCCTTTAAGAATATGAAGAGTTATTAGTGAATTTAAAGGAATCCAGGAACGCAGTTCATGTCACGGCAGCAGGAGAGGAGGCGGGGCTTTGGCACAGGGTCAAACAAGCGTTGATGTGACGTGGTCGTGATCGTGAACATGGGTCAGAATCTCCCTCATGCTCGGCCTACATCTGTGGAAGACTTTCTTCCACCCACCTTAACTGGCAACATCCCTGTGTGTGTGAGTGTGTGTGTGTGTGTGTGTGTGTGTGTGTGTGTGTGTGTGTGTGTGTGTGTGTGTGTGTGTGTGTGTGTGTGTGAGAGAGTGAGACTTCCTGTGGTCTCTTTATGTTTGCCCCGTTTCCCTCCAGCGAACATCGGATGTAACAAAACCAGAGGACAAAATAAGAGCATTACTTTTTAAAGACGTGTCCTGAAGATGGGAGACGGTGATGCGCGCTGACAGCGGCTGCTAATTGGAGTAAATTAATTTACCTCGGGCGCCGATGTTCGCACAAAGCGCCGCTCGCCGCGTGAATAAGTGATGATCGGCAGCGCCCGTATAAGCCCCGACTTTTTGAATCATTTAACGCTGCAATCTGCTAATTAGCAGGGAGAAAAGCCAGCTTTCAGCCACAATTAAGATAGGCCTCTGTCAGTCAGGAGGGTGGAGGGGGGCTGGGGCTGGTTGAGAGGGAGCGCTTCATTTATTCATCCTCTGAGCAGATGCTGAGTGCAGTGGGGGTTTGGATGGAGAGATGCCGGGATGGAGAGGGAGAGCTCAGGGATCTGAAGGGCT
>NW_019174653.1:96729-97773 GCF_002260705.1 Seriola dumerili
GGGGTCCCCACGGCACAACCCCCCCCCCCCCCCAGCAGCAGCCTGGCACAGCTCCAACTGAGCGTGCTCGTGGTGGATCTCACTTTAGAGCCGGCGTCTCTCGGCTCGGTGGCTGCGCAGGTTCGTGTTCTCCGTCTCTTCCTGTTTTAATCTGCTCTCTGCTGATGTTTCCAGGAAGTATTGATTTATTGATTTATTGATTTATTGATTTGTTGATTTATTGATTTATTGATTTATTGATTTGTTGATTTGTTGATTTATTGATTTGTTGATTTATTGATTTATTGATTTGTTGATTTGTTGATTTATTGATTTGTTGATTTGTTGATTTGTTGATTTGTTGATTTGCGGGTCAGAAGTCGTCCAGTGAAGCCGGTGAAACCAGATTCAGCCCGGTGTTCACCTCCTGCAGATCTCTGCACAGCTGCTGACCTGAGTCTGTCTGCTGGTGATGGACAACGGATTTTATTCTTCCTCCGCCCGGCAACAGTCAGAGNTGTGTGTGTGTGTGTGTGTGTGTGTGTGTGTGTGTGTGTGTGTGTGTGAGTGTGAGACTTCCTGTGGTCTCTTTATGTTTGCCCCGTTTCCCTCCAGCGAACATCGGATGTAACAAAACCAGAGGACAAAATAAGAGCATTACTTTTTAAAGACGTGTCCTGAAGATGGGAGACGGTGATGCGCGCTGACAGCGGCTGCTAATTGGAGTAAATTAATTTACCTCGGGCGCCGATGTTCGCACAAAGCGCCGCTCGCCGCGTGAATAAGTGATGATCGGCAGCGCCCGTATAAGCCCCGACTTTTTGAATCATTTAACGCTGCAATCTGCTAATTAGCAGGGAGAAAAGCCAGCTTTCAGCCACAATTAAGATAGGCCTCTGTCAGTCAGGAGGGTGGAGGGGGGCTGGGGCTGGTTGAGAGGGAGCGCTTCATTTATTCATCCTCTGAGCAGATGCTGAGTGCAGTGGGGGTTTGGATGGAGAGATGCCGGGATGGAGAGGGAGAGCTCAGGGATCTGAAGGGCTTGGATGGAAGGGGGGGGGGGGG
>NW_019174653.1:97855-98138 GCF_002260705.1 Seriola dumerili
AAGTTTTCCAGCCCCCCCCCCCAACCACCCCTCCTCCTCCTACTCATTTCACTCACCCCCTTCACCACCACCTCTCCCCTCTTTTTCTTCTTCTTGTTCTGTAAAGCTCAGAGGGAGGCGAGCAGCGAGGAGGGCCCGCCACCAACCAAAACAAAAGCAAAACAAAAGACCTGATATAAGAGGAGGAGGGGGGAGGGGGGGTGGGGGAAATGGGGGGGTTAGTGCTTTAGCATCTCGAGGCGAACACACACACACAGACACACGAAGGGTTCCTGTTTCACAC
>NW_019174653.1:98439-180436 GCF_002260705.1 Seriola dumerili
TATTGATTTATTGATTTATTGATTTGTTGATTTGTTGATTTGTTGATTTATTGATTTGTTGATTTGTTGATTTGTTGATTTGTTGATTTGTTGATTTGCGGGTCAGAAGTCGTCCAGTGAAGCCGGTGAAACCAGATTCAGCCCGGTGTTCACCTCCTGCAGATCTCTGCACAGCTGCTGACCTGAGTCTGTCTGCTGGTGATGGACAACGGATTTTATTCTTCCTCCGCCCGGCAACAGTCAGAGCGGCAGCCATGTTGTTTTCAGGTTGTCGTCCATCTGCCTCGTTCTCGTGGACACGATATCTCGGTAAAACCGTGAAGGAACTTCTTCCGCACAAACATTAACGAGGACTCAAGGACGAACTGATTGAACTTTGGTGGTCAAAGGTCAAAGGTCACCCTGATGTCAGAAATCACTTTTTAGCCAATACCAAATTTGAATTTATCCCTCAAGGTGCTTTAGAGATGCTGCGCTCACAAGGCCAAAACTGTGTTTTGTGAGGACACTGTGACCTTGACCTTTGACCCCCAAAATCGAATCAGTTCATCCTCGAGTCCGAATGAATTTTTGTGCCAAAGATGAAGAAGTTCCTTCAAGTCGTTACTGAGATATCATGTCCACAAGAATGGGACGAGTGGACAGACAACCTGCAAACAAAATGGCTGCCGCACTGACCGCCGCCGCCGCCGCCGCCGCACAGATAAAACACGAACACATTCAGAAAACATCTTCATCAGTTTGACAACAATGAACTGCTGATACAACAGGAAGCACAAAGCAGGTTCTCTACTTTTTAGAGTCCCCCTGGAAACACTTCCTGTTGAGTTGTATCTGCAGGTCATGTGTCGTCACACTGACGATACTGTTTGCAAGTGTTTTCTTTAGCTGCTTTGAGCTCTCAGGGCCACCGTACTCCTGTCACATTCTGAACACTTCCTGCTCCACAGCTGCTGGGCGGAGCCTGATGCTCAGGATAATCCAGTAGATCATGTAACTCCAGCACATGCACATTACACACATGACGGATCAATATTAATATGATTCACCACTGATACTGATTTCACAGGGAGGACGATGACAGTGAGTGTCATGTGACCTCCACACACACACACACTCACACACACACACACTCACACACACACTCACACACTCACACACACACTCACACACACTCACACACACTCACACACACTCACACACACACACACATACACACACACACTCACACACACTCACAAACTCACACACACTCACACACACTCACACACACACACACACACTCACACACACTCACACACACACTCACACACACACTCACACACACACACACACACACACACTCACACACACACACAGAGAGGAGCAGTAAACCTGAGCGACAGACACATGAACGCCGCGCTACATAAACCCTGTGTGTTTGAGGCGGGAACATAAATCAGCTGATGTGTACAGTGCATCACAGCGAGGGTTCAGGAGATCTCCGCCCGACACCGCCTCGCTCTCATTACGATACGGAGCGCCGCCGTCTCTGCTGCGACCCGGTCAATTTATTCATGCTCAGGCCCTGGGAGTCCTGCCCCGGACATCCGGCGCCGAGCATTATTGCTGCTCAGCACCTCCGACTTGGAAATCAGCGGCGGGCCGAAGGTAATGAATATGTTAAACCTGGAGGCCCCGAGGATTTATGTCCGACACTGAGCTGTGAATGTATGAATGTGAGCTGATGTTTATGCAGACGACCGAACTCACAGCGTTGTTGACTGCTGCGTATTTATTAGCACAGCTGCAGGAAGCACAGACTGTAACTACTTTACCTGAGTATCACATGACGTGACACCTGAAACTTCTCCTGCACGTTTTACTCCGTTACCTTCATGTGATGAATTTATTTATTTTGCATTTTAAGATTTGAAGTGCAGGATTTTCTCTTTTGTTTCGCTGCCACAAACTTCAGTTTCTTTCTTTTTTTAAATAATATTTTATTAATTTCTCACGCAGCCAAACAGACAAAGAGCCAGACAGATGCAGCAACACGTACAGATTAAATGAACATCAAAGGAATGATCGTCTTGTTTTCTGAGGGGTTTACAATCATTTGTATAATTTCCTCCAGGTTTGGGGAAGGTGTCGCTCTTTAACGTCGGGTCCAAGTCGTTCGTCACTTTTCTTCTTTACAACATTTACATTTTCTCATTTCACCACATGAAGTTGTTTCTCAGGATCAGTGCAGATCTGTCACAGTGGAAGGACCAAATTCAAGATGGCCGCCACCGTGTGCAGCCGACCCCTCCCACCCCTGGCACAAATTGTTCGAGCCCCCCCCCTGGCTCTCACCACAAGAACAGCGTTTCCCAGACTGCAGTTGGCCTCATTAACAAGGTCGGAGACCCCCGCTGTCACTGACTGCCCCCCCCCCCACTTGACTCCCTTCTTGGATTATTTGCACATTTCTCAGGCATATTCTTGTTTTTCACACTGTAACTATTGTTCGTTGTATAATATTCATATAATTTAATTATATTTTTCACATTTAAATGTTAATATTTTATTGGAAAATGTATTTATATCTAAGTTTCTGAACTGCTTTAACTTTCTCTTTAATTCTTTCCTCGTATGTAAAAACTTGTTTGGCAACAAACCTGATTCAGAAAATTACTGAGAACTATTATAAGGAAACCTGCCAATCACTTTTCTGCTAATTGATCAATGTATTGACTAATTGTTGCAGCTCTGCTTGTATTTACTGTAACAAAGCTTCATGTTATATCAGGGTGAATACTTTACACTTGACCCAGAACACAACACGTGTCATGTGACTGTTACATGTAAACAACGTGTCAAAGTTTAAAACACTCACAAGTTTAATGTAAATCTTAATAATGACTTTATAAATGGATTTGAGTCCAGATGTTCTGCAGCTGTTTTCAGTGTTCAAACGGATAAAAAAGACAAACTGTCTGCAGCAGGAGGATTTTCCACAACCTGGCAACCCAGGACCTGTTCTTATTAATGTCTTATACCTGATCTATGAAGCTAAGATCTATAAATGATGTGGTGACGTTAATAAATTAGTTACAGTTAATAAACCCTTTGTTAATGTTGTTTAAGAAGAACAAGAACCTGACGACAGCAGTCCCGGAGTAAATGCACTGATTTAGATTCCTCCACTGTTCCTGATGTTCCTGGACGGTTCTCTCAGCCCCCCCCCCATAAAATAAAAAAATAAAAGCCCTCATGCTTCCTTCAGAGGCTGAAGTCTTTCACTTTGATCTGAAAGTCTTTGCAGCCTCATTGACTGTAATGAGATCTGGAGAATCCGTGAGGACGGCGGGGATTTGACGCCGAGCCGAAAAACTCCGGCCGGGGAATCGGCAGCGGGCACAAACAAAATCGAAAAAGGAGAGAGAGGAGGAGGAAGATCTCAGATGGCTTGGCAAGCAGTTTGCCTTCACCCCTCCCTCCCCCCTCCTCCATCCCAATGTTAATTTCCCCAACGTCTGAGATTCCAGGGTAGGTGGGGGGAGGGGACTCGGGATGGGGGGGGGACTGGTTGGCACCGAGGCTGCTGGATGTTTCTCTTTGCAGCGGCATCCCCAGACGAGGAGGCGGCGTTTCTGTAATCTCACCAGCTGACTGCCGTCCAGTCCATTAATCAGTCAGTCAAGGTCTGAGAGGCCCCGAAGACCCAACACACCCCGAGGTGGGAGGGTGGGGTGAGGAGGGGAGGAGATGTCCGCCGGCTCTGGGTCAAGGAGACGACGACGACGTGTCACAGCGCTGATACGGAAACATTCAGATGTTCTTATTGTTGTTTGTTCCCTGAACGCATCGCGGCGTCTCCACCGTCCACAGGGTCGGATAATCGGCCCCTCCTCCAATCACAAGTCTGGACCACGCAGCCAATCAGGAGTTAGTTTATCACCAGTGAAGATGGCGTCGTGCCAGTGAAGGCAGAGTCGCTGTTGAACTAAATACTGAGTCTTGAGCTGCAACCAACATCATTTTTAATACCGATCAATCTGCTTATTATTTTCTGATTTAATCAATTCATAGTTCGGTTCCCAACCCTCTGACCTGACTGTGGACATTTCAAACAAAGAGTCTTGATGTTTCCCGCTCCTGCAGATTCTTTTGGTCCAATGAGGTGAAAGTATCCAAACGTTTGTAAGAAGAAATGTTTTTTGTCGTACGTCAGTTTTCATCCATTGAATCATCTGGACGCTTCAGATTTCTCTTGATGGAGCCGCTCGTCTCTGAAATGTATTTCAATGCAGCTGAATTCACAATGAAGCTCTTCCCATTGACATGATTTCTGTTTCTGTTGTCACGACAACGGAACAAGTTTGAAATGGCTGTGTCCCAATTCAGGGTCTCGTCATTCGGAGGCTTCAACTGAAGAGCGACTGATTTCATTTCAGCAGCTGAAACTGTGAAGCCCACGGGTCGTACAACCTCCAGGTCTAGTGAAAAACAGTTACGTGTTGTCAGTGTTGCTAGGCAACAGGAGCTGCGGTCTGCGACACAGCTGGTGACACAAAGAGAAAGTCGTCCGTAGACCAGACCATATCATTTCATTTCAAGTTGACCTTCGCAGTCCACGACGACCACGAAAGGACACGCCCTCGTAGACCGCGTCCTCCGAAGGATGCGGCCCTTGAATTGGGAGATGACCAGTGATTGAAACATGGCCCATTGAGACCACAGCTGTGTCCCAGTTCAGGAGCCGCAACCTTCAGAGGATGTAGTCTACCAAGGCGTGTCCTTTCGTGGCCGCCATTGACCACGAAGGCCGAACTGAAACGAGACGGTCTGGTCAACGGACGGTTTCCTTTTGTTTTTCATTGATTCGCAGCCACTGTTTTAATTGTGGAGTTCGCCTTTTTCTCCTTTTGAAAAGTGATTCATCACTCGTTGCAATGAATCTTGGGAAACGTTGGGCCACTAATAATCCACCCGTTGGATTTTTCGCAGGACGCGTTTCTCTTGCCGCTGTGATGCGGATCCTACGGAGGAAGCGGTGACTCTTCATTGACCGCTGAGGCCGAACTGAAACGAGACGGTCTGGTCTACGGCGGATTTTCTCTTCGCGTCACCAGCTGTTCCCGCCCTTATGCTTGTGTCGCAAAGCACTGCTCCTGTCGCCTAGCAACCTTGACAACACGCTACTTTTCTTCACTAAAACTTTTAGTTTTCAGACTCTTGTTTTCAGTTTTACTGAAACACGACACTTACATTTAACAGTGTAACGCAAAATCTTAAACTTTTCTTCACTTGGACTCAAGGATGAATTGATTGTGGTGGTCAAAGGTCAAAGGTCAAAGGTTGGCGTGACCTCACAAAACTCTTTTTAGTCTTAATTCAAGACTTCACACAGAGATCCTGACAAACACACGGTTTATATTTTCTGACTCTGGAGAAACAGGATGTCACCTGGAACTGGTCTGGGTGGCGGAGGGATACGACCACGAGGAGGTGGTTCTAGTTCTTGTGTGAATCAGGTCCCAGTGAAACGGACTCTTCCTGATGGTACTTCCTGTAAACGTACGTAGGTGGAAGGAAACACGACTCCAGGGAACTGAGCTCCAGTTTTTCCTCTTTTGTGATTCAGAAAGTTTTACTGAAACTTTACAAACTGTGACTGTAACGAAGAGTCACAGTAATCGTCGTCCAATCAGGAGTTAGAGATGTTTAAACAGTGTCAGTCGCTGATTTCACCTTAAATCTGAAACATTCTTCTCTGTTCATGGTGCTCCTGAACGCAACACAGTTCCCCTTAAAGCATGTGACCCCCCCCCATGTGTGTGTTGTATCATCTGGATTTCACGCTGCACTTTTTCATTTATTATTAAGGAGAGTGTAAATAATGAGGGTGGGGGGGTGGGGGGGTTAAATCCTGCTGAATTATGTGGATTGTGTTTTTGGCTCTTGGGGGGTCTGAAGCCGCTCAGGACCGAGTCCCACCAGCAGCCAATCAGATTTACACTGAGAGGCCTCCGACCTCACAGCGTCCCCGTGACCTTCATCCTCTCTCTCTCTCTCTCCCTGCCCCATGAAGCTCGTTCTACCTCAACATGATTCTCTCACATTCAAACAGAAACACTCCTGATCCGAGAGCAGGTGTTCAGACCTGGTTCACCCACAGACCGGCAGAGCTGCAGGTCTCATCACAGACCACACTCTCTCTGACAGAGGTAAACCAGCTGTGTGTTGTGTCCCTCAGAGGGGTCCCGGGCCCCGGGTTGAGCACCGGTTCCTTTAAACTGGACTGAAGGGCAGAACTGGAGGAGGAGGATTCAGGTAGTTTAAACCTCTGGATGACTGTGTGTGTGTGTGTGTGTGTGTGTGTGTGTGTGTATGCGGTTTAATTAAAACAGTGTATGAGTAGGAGAGGTCATTAGCGTAGAACAGATGGGGCCCTGGTTGCCATGGAGACGCTCCTCATTGTTTACAGCTCTGCTCTTTTGTTTGGTTGCTCCTCCAAATGAGCAGCGGCACATTTCCCCCCGCAGCCGCCGCTCCTCCTGCGACGTGGGACGCCGCAGAGTTCGCCGCCGCTTTTGTTTCTGTAAATGTTCATTCAGTCCAACATCTGCACAAACACGACTCGTCAGACCTTCTTTATTCTGCTCTCCTCGCGGCGGCGGCCGAGGGGTTTGTGTTAACTACCTGCTCTGATTTGATGATGTGATTACAGAGTCGGACGGGCGGCGAGCGGGGTCACGTCCCTGCTGGGCCTCGGCAGTGTTGTGCCCCGCAGCCACACGCTTGTCTCACATTACTTCAGAGGACGCTGCAGAGTTTGGACGCCGCAGGATAAAAAGGATGCGGCAGAAAAACACCTGAGGTGAAGATTTAAGAGGTCAGAGCCAGAGTCAACCGGCCCGTTTCCTCCCCCTCCTCCTACACGCTCCCCGCCGACATCCATCTTTAATGTCCGAGCCTCCACAGAACAATGGCTCTTCCTCTGCTGAGGGCCGCGCTCGCTAATAATTAGCTGGGGGTCATCATTTTTTGATAGAGCCGAGCCGTCGCAGGGACACATTTCATTTGCATCATCACATGTTAATGCGGGTCAGCCTGTCGCAGGAGTCGTTGGCGAGGTAATTAGCTCCAATCCCCGTCGCACCGTTTGAAATATTGAACATGGCCGAGCCGGGCCGCCGCAGAGCTGCAGACGGAAAGTGGGCGGCGCCAGGAGGCGGCGTCAGAGTCTCAGTGTGTCCTGAAGCCGGACGACGGCGAGCGGAGAGAAGTGATGTTTGTTTGTTTGTTTGTTGCTGCGAGTTGATGGAACCTCAACAGGCCGAGTGAACTGAGAGAGAGAGAGAGCCTGAGGGCGAGAGCGCGTGCACGCACACACACACACACGCACACACACACACACACCTGAATGACTCACGTTGTGCAGGATTGAAGCTGAATGTTAATCAGGTTTTCATGTGTTTCAGTTGCGTTTGTGCTGCAGAATTAAACCAGAGAAGAAGACAGATAAAGATGAAGACGAGGTGGACACTGTCTCCTGTCCAAACAGAGGACAGACAGATCAGAACCTACATCACCACCACAGACAAAGTCACATGACACTGAAAAGAAAACAATAATATTTATTTCCTCCTTAAAACATCTTTAATAAATAAAGAAACGATGATGTCACTGAGACGCAGGTCCAGGAGTTTTATTTGAATGAGAGAATGAAGAGGTCTCATTATCACAGGAGCTGTGAGTGATTTAAAGGGCCGGTGTCCTCTCACACGGTCGCCATGACGATCAGATCATGTCTGAAACCAGCAACATGTGAAACCTGAAGCACATCGTTCATTAACCTCCAGCTTCAGTTACAGAGGAAAATTTATGAGTCAATCAGGAGGACCAGGTCTGAGGAGGACCAGGTCTACAGGAGGACCAGGTCTACAGGAGGACCAGGTCTGAGGAGGACCAGGTCTACAGGAGGACCAGGTCTACAGGAGGACCAGGTCTGAGGAGGACCAGGTCTGAGGAGGACCAGGTCTACAGGAGGACCAGGTCTACAGGAGGACCAGGGCTGAGGAGGACCAGGTCTACAGGAGGACCAGGTCTACAGGAGGACCAGGTCTACAGGAGGACCAGGTCTGAGGAGGACCAGGTCTGAGGGGGACCAGGTCTGAGGAGGACCAGGTTTGGTATCTCTGATAAATTGTCCTGAGACAGTCGCTCTGAGTTTTTATGGAGCAGCTTTAACGAAGAAGAAGATGAGCTCCACCACAGTGTCCTACCCCCCCCCCCCCCCCCCCTTCCTTCTCCAGATCTTTGAATTTCTGTGGCTGAATTTTTCATGTTGTTTTCAGCGGGCTGCTCTAAGTGCCGTCCCTCAGCGACGATGTTTCTACCCGAACAAAGAGAAGAGGTGAGAGCTGCAGGTAAACTACCATCAGACTGTGAATCAGGTCTGCACAGGCTCCGCCCCCTCTCTCCTCACAGAGGAACCACAGCTGCGACACATGCAGCGGAGAACAAGTGCGAAGTGTTACTCTCCGTCTCTGGTTTGACACGACAGAACAACAGAGGAACATGTTCTCCTTAGAACCCATGATGATAATCCCTGTCTGCTGTGGGAGAACTGGTCCTGACCCGAGCCCGGTCCAGCACCGGCCCGGACCTCATCCCCAGGAGCGCGTCACATCCGAACACTCTGATGACACATGAGCTGGTCCTGCGTCACGGATCATAAACAGCTCCTTCATATTAAAAACCAGATAATAACTCCCAGAAAGCTCCTCCATTAGATTAAAAAAGCTTCATATAGAATCGTCTCGCTGTAACCTGCTGCAGTATGTGATGAATATTAATTTATAGATGGACGGGAGGACGGAAACAGGGGAGCCGTGGTGGAAAACAAATTATTTGGAGGCAGCGATTACGGTGCGGCGTCCCCGGAGTGAGGCAGATAATATTAAAGTAATCTACGTGCTGAGGTGAACACGCTCCCGTCGAGGATGATCGACGTCTAAATTAGTCCAACAAGAAGAAGAAGAGGCTCGGCAACAGGAAGCCGTCAGAGCGGTGGACGGCGGCTCGCAGCCGAACACTCAGAAACACAGAGTTCATTATGAAGCTGTTATCACTTCCTCTCTTTATCTGCAGCTCCTACAACAGACGACTGACTCCACACGACGGCAAAAAGAACTGCAGAAGAAGAAAAACGACGGGAAAAACGGCGTGTTCATTCAGCCAATGAGACGGAGCCTTTAGAAGTATTGTATGATATTTGATATTTCTGTTTAAATTAGTTTGTTTCCCTTTTTCTTCCTTGTTCTTAAGACGAGAAAAAAGTTTAAAAACAGCCCGGTGTTTCTGCTGAATGTCCATGTGTGGACAGGTGTGATGTCTACCTGCTCACACACATCCAGAGACAGAGTCTGTCCTGCAGCCAATCACATCGCTGTGTTCAGGTCACGGCTCGTCACGGTTCGGTCCGATCATTATTTTTGCTGAAGTCTGATTTTTCTAACTGTGTAAACGCATCATTCCATATTTGTTTACTATTGTTTGTTTTTTAAATTTTTTTGTCAATAAATAATAAATAACTTTAGTTCGTATTAAATGTGGAAAGCTAAAGCTAATTAGCTGTGAAGAAACTGGGGCTCCATCACTGGATGGTGATTGGATCTCATTCTCGTGGACATGATATCTCCGTGACACCTCGACGGAACTTCTTCAACTTTGGCACAAACATTCACTTGGACTCAAGGATGAGCTGATGATTAGATTTCGGTGGTCAAAGGTCAAAGGTCACAGTGATTTCAGAAAACACTTTTCAGCCATTACTCAAGACTTCACAGAAATTATGACAAAATTTCAAACAAGTTCTCTGCCTCCGGATAAACAGGATGTCACCTGGAACTAGTCTGAGTGGAGGAGGAGCTGGATGTAGTTTTACTGATAAATTACGACATGATTGATTGGTTATTAGACTTCTCTATTGATCAGCTGTAACATCCTGAATATGACCGACTGTCTCCTGGAAATCAAGTTTCTACACAACTGAACATCAAATCTGTTTCATGGGAGACGTCATCTCTGAAAAAAAAAAGGTCTGTTAGTTCAGTTTGATGGCGTCAGCTGACGGCGTGCGACCCCTCCCTCACTGTGAATTCTTCTGTTGAACTTTACATGAAAACAATTTAACCTGCAGCGGAAATAAAAACTCGACTCGTGTTTCTGCCGTTAAAGTTTTCACTGAGTCACTTGACTTCCACCATCTGCCTCTCATTACTCTCCCTCTCTGTTTATTAATCACTGATCATCTGGATGAGGCTCGTTGGTTGCCATGGCGTCGGGCTCTCTGGGTTCGAACTTGTGTCAGGTGAGTTTGGGTCCAGATGGAGTCGGAGCTCGGCCTCCACTTCCTGTTTGTCTCCGAGGAGTTTCACAGCAGCAGCAGCACAGCCCTCTGGGAAACGGAGTGTGTGTGTTTACAGCTGCACTCACACCTGGCTCTGTGTGTGTGTGTGTGTGTGTGTGTAAAGGTGAGCAAACATACACATGTTCAGTGTACATATGTGTTGATTTAGACACAGGTGTTCCTCAGTAAGAACTTTCCTGTGTGTGTGTGTGTGTGTGTGTGTGTGTCTTGATGTTCATCCTACAGCTGTGTGTGTAGGTGTGTGTGTTCATATGAACATGGGTGTGTTTCAGAGGTTACAAAGGAGCATGTATAAGTTTAAAAAGAGTGTGTGTTTAAAAGTTAACTCAGAGATGTGTGTGTGCGTGCGTGCGTGCGTGCGTGCGTGCGTGCGTGTGTGTGTGCGTGCGTGTGTGTGCGTGCATGCGTGCGTGTGTATGTGTGTGTGTGTTAAACCAGACTGAACTCACTGCAGACAGTCATGATAGAAAATAAGCGTCTGATTGGTTCTGAAATATTCCAACTTGTGTGAAAACCTGAGATGGATCTGCAGCTGACTGAAGAAATAATCAATAATCAACAATCAATATTTATTAAATACAATAAACGAAAAAGCAAAACATACTAATAATTAGAATTACTCTCGTGGTCGTACAAAACACAAGATATCACATTCACATGGCTAAAACTGCATTTTGTGAGGTCACTGTGACCTTTGACCTTTGACCTTTGTACCCCAAGATATCGCAGATATCGTGTGGACGAGAACGAGACGGACGAACAGACGAGGAATAAAAATATGTGATGGATGTGAACCAGGTCTCTGGATCTAAACTCTCTGTGTGAAGGATGAGAAGTCAAACATTTACACGACTGGTCGACTCCATCGCTCACACGATGAAGACCGTGGGATGTGGTCGAAAGCTCCAGAACAGCAGTTAAGTGGACCTTTCCTTCATGACGCTTATTTCACCGTCAGTGAAATCATCTGCAGAAGGTTCTATGATAATAATGAGCTCAAGTGTTCGACAGGTGTGAGCTCCCTCAGGCTTGTGGGTAACGTAGTTTTTCACAGTTTACTTAAGAGCGGAGCTGGAACCAGAATCATGTTCGTGTTGTTTCCTCTCCCTGATTCAACCTGTAAAATATTAAAGCTTCATAATCCTGGTTCCTTGTGGGAGGAAGAAGCAGGAAACGTTCAGGCTCCATAAACCTGCAGGAATTTCTCAGCTCGGAGAGAAAACCTCCGAGTCCGGCTCCGAGTTCAGCTCCGAGTTTGTTTCCACCTTTCCCACACCTTCTGTGGCGGAGCTGCGGGCCTCCCGCTGCTTCCTGTGATGAAGCCAGTAAATTATTGGCCTCCAGCTGCAGCGTTATGGATTAGCACACTCCATTCACCCTGTGATTTACAGCGCCAGCAGAAATATATGATAGCTTTAACACACAACACTAAAACCTGCTGCTGGAGTGGAACTTGGCTCGTAACCAAACTCCATTTCACCTAATTAGATGTGATTGCACAATCAAGCGGCACCAAATGGGTCCGGGTCCGCCTGAAGCCGTATTTCAGCGGCGGGACAAAGGCGGCTGTCTGCCGGCCAGCCGAGCTCCGGATCAGAAGCATCTTCAGCGAACATCCATTACAGCGCTCGCCGTTTTCTGGCAGCTCCGGGAAACGTTCACTTCTCGCTGAAAAATGGAGCGTTTGGCTTCCTGTCAGGAAAAACAACGTCGATCAGCTTTGAGCACGTTCTCAGAGAGGTGCCACTCTGAGCCATTATCCTGCACCAGAGAAAAATAAAGGTCATTTATTATTGCAGCGATTGAACCTGTGTAACACCGACTCGCTGCACGAAGATAACACTCTGAATATGTTGACTGCATTAGTTCACATTCAGTCAGACAGCAGCCCAATCAGCTGTGACCACTTCCTGTTTGCAATGCATCATGGATGTTCAGACACTATCACTGGATTCCTGTGATACTGAAGGAAACTCTCTGGAGTCCGTCTGTTCAACATGAACATATTTTCAGGAAGATTTCTAAAAGAATAAAATCACTTTACATGAAGCTGCATCGCTTCTATTTTCAGCTCTTTGTTTTTATAAACATGAAACTATATTTTTCACATGATGATTAGAACTAAAGCTCCTCCTCTCTTATTATACACAGCTTCAAACCCTGGACCTGGACCTGGACCTGGACCTGGACCTGGACCTGAGACCTGGACTTGACGTACCCATGTCTCTGAAACTGTGTGGGTCCAGGTCTGTGTTGGATCAGGTCTCTGTGGGTCCAGGTCTGTGTGGGCCCAGGTCTGTGTGGGTCCAGGTCTCTGTGGGCCCAGGTCTGTGTTGGATCAGGTTTGTGTGGGTCCAGGTCTGTGGTTTCATCACCAATAATGAACGTCCTCTCTCACAGGTGAGTCAGGTGGCAGTGAAGGCTTCTGGGAGTTCTTCGTCCTCCCCTGTGTCTCTGGGTGAGAAGAGCTCGTCAGTCCTGCAGATGGGGCCTTAATTAACGCGCGGCCCCCCCTCGAACATCCAGCCTGTCCAGGCGTCGCCACGGAAACACACCTCAGACCTTCACCTGACGGTCAGCAGAGATCACTGATGTTCAACCTGAAACTGTTTCTCTGATCTTGACCTGTGACACATTGATAATTAATAATTATTATTATTGATCATCAGTGACATGAAAGACTTTGATTCACAAACATGAGAGGAACCCAGTCCAGCTCACACCCAGCACTGTGACTTTAAGAGTTATGGCTAAAAAACATGGGTTGTGAGGTCACAGTGACCTTTGACCTTTCAAAGTCATTTGTACCAAATCGGAGAAATTACGACTTGAAAAATAAATTGTAACGACTGAACGACCTGAGAACACAACGCCTCCAGCTGTTTTTATCATTATTGACCTTTGACCCCAGAACACAGTTGAAGACAGAGAGGAGGAGTGAGGAACAGGAAGTCCAGGGAGTTGATAACTGTCTGCATTGTGTGTCAGCTGACGTCTCTGCTGCTGCAGCGCCGTCTCTCACGATACTGACGTGTCTTTATTCTGTCTCATTTCTGACAGAAAACGTCTCCGCATGTCTGTCCACATGTCTGTCTCCACATGTCTCTGTCTCCACATGTCTCTGTCTCCACATGTCTCTGTCTCCACGTGTCTGTCTCCACATGTCTCTGTCTCCACATGTCTGTCTCCACATGTCTGTCTCCACATGTCTCTGTCTCCACATGTCTGTCTCCACATGTCTCTGTCTCCACATGTCTCTCTCCACATGTCTCTGTCCACATGTCTGTCTCCACATGTCTCTGTCTCCACATCTCTGTCTCCACATGTCTGTCTCCACATGTCTCTGTCCACATGTCTGTCTCCACATGTCTCTGTCTCCACATCTTTCTCCACATGTCTCTGTCTCCACATGTCTCTGTCCACATGTCTGTCTCCACATGTCTGTCTCCACATGCTGCTACTACAATATATTTATATTTTTCACACACACACGTCACATCATCAGGTGTGTTCCTGAGCTTGGTCAGGTGCTGCCAACATGGTGGCGGTGGAGCCGTGGACGCAGCTTCTGAAGTTTCTTTGTAGTTTTAAAAATGAAAAGATTTGTTTCATTTGCCTTTGTCTTTTTAAACATTGTGTTTTTTCGTGTGTTGTTGCGTCTCTGAAGTGTTTTCTGTCTGTGCCGTGAGGCGTGAGACGCAGTGTCACTGTAACCCGTTAGCATGGCGCGGAAATTAAAACCAAGACACACACACACACACACACACGGTGCATCCAGTGTGTCCGTGGACTTGAATGTGACAGCAGCAGCAGGTCAGTTCACACCTGAGGTCTGTGTCCACTCACACCTTCAGGTCCTGCTCCTGTCAGTAATCCATCCGGGGGCGGACCTCTGCCGGTGGCGGCGTGCTGACCTCTCTGGGTGTCGTGTCTGGGGGTGTCGGCTGAACCCGGCGGTGGGGGTGTGAGGTAATTGCAGCCCATTTGTAGCCTGACAGCTGGGCAGAATTCAGTATTGCCATTTGGCCCGGAGTGGAGGGGAGGAGATGCCACATGTTCTATTAAAATGTGATGATCCTGGCTCCCGCCACGCCGCCGCCTCCACCCGGTTTGATGTCCTGCTCTTTAGGGCCTTAATGGGAGAAGACTCCGCCGCCGTGTCACGCCACCCTCGCTCGGTTCAGGACGGTTATTTACACCAGCAGTTGGCTTCTTCTTTTATGCAGGAGCGGCTGTGTGTTTGCGATGCTCTTGTTTGCATCCAGATGTTTGTGGTCGTGTCGCCGTGGGACAAGAAACTGTCGCCCAATTTGGTTTATTTAGGAGACGAGAGAGCGGGACGCGCCGAGCAAACCAGTTAACAGGAAGAGGTGACAGAGGAGCCGCAGACGCCGCTGACATGTTCGCTTCTGTCTGTTAAAGGCAGGAGAAGAACGAGACGTCACATCGTGTCAGCCTCCATGTTGGACCGGGAGGGGGGGGGGTCCTCTGAGGTCTGAGGGTAAATTCTCCTTTAAAGGGTTTTTCCATACAACACAACAGCAGAGTGTTTTATATCTCAGCTCTTTCTGGAACGAGCAAAGAGAACAAACAAACCTTTCCTGAAGTGGATGAATTGTTCTGCTGTTTCTAATGTGTTCACCAAAGTCTACAGCTTCATGAAACTACAGCAACACGTGAGTAAATTAGTAGATAAATGGATGAGAAATGCCTAAAATGAAACGTTGTGATGTCACTGAGTCGTAGCGTCGTCTTGTCTCTACTTTAACCAGATTTTAGAGGCGGAGTCACGAACGATCTGTAAGAACGTGAGAGAAAGTGGAGAGTCGACAGGTTCTAACATTTAAACCACAGTTCTGCTGTTATCACAGATATTAATATTTATATATTAACATTTACATATTTTAAGAATGATATAAGAATGTTTTTTAATTATTATTATTATTATTTAACAGATGTGACACAGCTGGAAAACTTCTTCTTCTTCTTCTCCTCCTCCTCAGTGACCGCAGTGAGGCAGAGGTATCGATATGTTTCTTGATGTGTGGAGGTGAAATGAAGCTCGTGTCCTCAGTTGTTCACTTACATTTCATTTGAAGGAGCCTTCAGATTTCACAGTTTTTCCTTTTTCTTTGGCATTTAGTGTTTTACACAGTGCAGTGTGTGTGTGTGTGTGTGTGTGTGTGTGTGTGTGTGTGTGTGTGTGTAGACAGAGACAGGGACAGTGAACGTCTCACAAACCTGATCAGTTGAACACGAAACAGGAAATAGATCTCAGCTGCAAACATGAGTCTGAAACTGCAGGAGCCATTAAACCTGTAAACACCAGTTCAATTAATTCAGTCTAATGTGTGTGTGTGTGTGTGTGTGTGTGTGTGTGCAGCTCTCTGCCTCGCTGCACTGAACACACTCCACCTGAGTCTGAGTGAAACCACTTCAGTTCCCTTCAGTCCAGGACTTTAAACCTTCGGCTTCCTGTCCGCTGTGGTTTGGCACAAACAGGGGCTGGTGCTCGGGTAAGTGGTGGTGGCGGTGGCGGTGGCGGCTCCCAGCGGGCCTCATATTATCCAGCAACGAGAACAAAAGCTGAGGAACGCCGCTTCACTGGGCTCAGGTAAACAGCCGCGCCGCGAGGCGTCCTAAATACCTCGGAGCCGAGCGCCGCGCCCCGCAGCCCAGCCCACAATCATCTTCATCATCGCTGCCACGCTAACGGTGCAGCCCTCCACCCCCCTCCCCCCTCCTCTCCCAAACCTCCACACTTTCATTTCATCTCTCCTTCCTCTCCTCTCCCTTTTTTTATTTCCCTCCGGCTGCGTCTGCTCTCTTTACAAAGCCCCGGAGCATTATCAGAACATTACAGCGCGCAGCATGTGTTTGATTAAAAAAGTGTAAAGTTACAAATTAGTTAATAAAATCATTTAGGCCGATCGCTGCAAATGGTGATAAATGTCTTCCATATGTTCCCAATAAAACAGCAAAGTGCCATGTGCCCGTCCCCTCTGTCTTCGCCATAAACAAATAAATTAAAACAATTACCGCGCCGAGCGCCTTCCGCGTCTTTAATGAGAGCGCGGCCGTGTGAAATATGTGACAGCTCTCGTTTGCCCAGAACGGCGGCTGTCTCTATCGAGAGGCTGTCGGCCATCTTTCAGATAAATCGCTCTCTCTGCTCTCGGCTCCGAGCTGCTGCTGCATCCTCGCTCCTGAATCACCTGAGCGGGTCTGAGAGGAGCCGGGGCTCGGAGCTGCACTGATCCGCTCTGCTGCTCAACACGTGGTCACAGGGACCCAGAGGGGCCGGCAGGGGGGCGACCGGGGGTCCAGGGTCCTCAGATACTCTCACCTGAATGTGATCACCCCGAACATTTACACAAAGCTTCGGTCTGAGGTTCTGCTGCTCCCGCCTCCTCCTGTCTGAAAGTGGCAGCTCAACATGTATGAAGTTGACCTCTGACCTCTGACCTCACCAGGTGACGTTACCCGTCAGGTATCACACCTCATTCTGCTGCAGTGTTTTCATGGAGCTGATGTCGAGTCTCTACCAGCTGATAATCGACCTGCGGCGGCAGCAGTGGGTTGCTATGGTAACACTTGTTCACAGGGAGTCGTGCTGTTGTTGGAGGGATGAAGCAGGTGAGTCAGGAGGCGGCCTCGGGCTCTGGACTTCCTGTTGGACCTGGTCTGTGTGTCCACCAGCTCTTTAACCTGCTCTGCCAATGCTAATGCTAATGCTAACTGTGTATGTCACTCACTTATTACTGTATATTAATGTCAATACTAAGAAACCGTCAACTTAAAATAGATTTTAGTGAAGCAGTTGAACTTTAAACTTTTGTCTTTCAGTGTAAATCTCTGACTTCTTCTTCTGTTGTTCTCACTTCAACTTTTTTTATTGATATTCTTTATGTAGATGAAGATTGGGGAAAAGACAAGGAGCTGTGGAGTGATGAGACACAGAAGGTCAGAGGTCGTGTCTCTTCTAACTCAAATTTAGAAAACAACATCACGTCCCGTCGACCTGAATATAGAAACTGATGTGACTGACTCCTGACAGTAGCAGCTAGAAGCAACTGTCAGAGAAATGTATTTATACTTTATATACACATGTCAGATATGATCACAGATCACATGGATCCTGTTGTACGTCATTATTACAAATAATGATTTATCATAAAATCTTCAGCTCTGGTCGTCAAAGTTCAGACTGTGGTCAGAGTGTCCACACTGTCTGAACCAGCTGGTTCTGGTTCTGGTTCTGGTTATGTCAAACCATCAGTGGTTTTCTCCTGGCAGACATCACCTCACCTGCTCAGGTAATCATGATATCTATTCTGAGCCGGAGCGGAGCCGGAGCCGGAGCGGAGCCGGAGCGGAGCCGGAGCGGAGCCGTGTCTTCAGGGTCTCTTCTGCCTCATTACTCTTCATCTAAACAGGACAGACGCTCAGCGAGTCACCTCTGGATGATTTTATAACCTCACACACCTGGATGATGCTCTAAACGCTTAATGATGATTGGTCCCTGCAGCGGAGGACGAGCAGAAGACGCAGGAGGACGCTCGCTCAGACTTCAGTCCAGACGCTCTGGTTCTGTGTTCGCTGCAGAGACCTGAGAGACAGGACGAGTTTGCAGCTGCGTCGACAGTTCGTGTGTCTCAGGGCCCCAGATCTGAGGGCCAGGGCCCCCCAACTGCTGCTAAGATAAATCTGAAAATTCTAAGATAATATGTCTGAGAAGAATCAATATTTACTGATCAATACTGAAATTAACTGATTAATACTGAATCATTTTCAGACAGAAGTTGAATAAAATGCTGCTTGAAATGTTTCATATGAATTTTATAAAAATCCAACACATTGAAAATAATTCAACAAATTTAAAAAGGTGGAAAACAAAAGATTGAATTATTAAAATAAATATGTATGTTTATAAATGACATTTGATTTTAATAATAAATTGATCAGATTAATTCAAACCTCTAGAAATGTGCAGGATCACTTCCAAAGATTCATTTTATAGTTTTATTAAAGTTTGAAAAGTCAAACCTGATTCTACAGGAGCTGACAGAGGACAAAACACTCTACACATCTGTATTTAACCACATGACAGTGTCAGGCCTTTAAACACCACAAATGTATCTGACACATCTGGAGTCACATGTTGAGTATCTCACACATCTGGACTGTGTCTCTGAGAGACAGTCTGATCATGATGATTGAACCTGTTTCAGATGCTTCACAGATCCTGAGTCCGGACTCTGATCCACCAGGACTCTTCTTCTGTGATGCATTCACTGACCTCTGCGTCAGCATCAGTCACTGTGTGTGACCATGAACCTCACTCTGCTACAATGTGAGCTGCTAGCGTTAGCGTGTGAGCTAACCGACGAAACAAATAGAAACCGGTTGAGATGCACAACTAAAATAATCTGACAGTCATTTTTTTAATGAAATTCATATTGATTTCTACACATTCTGAATGTATTGATAGAATATTGGAAGCAATCTTTTATCTATCAGTGTTTTCTTTTACTTTGAATTCTGATTAAAATATGATTAAAATATTGAATGAAATTACAGAGTCAGTTCACACTGTTTTGTACTGTTGTCATGGAAACGTGAGAGTCACTTCTGGTCTGTAGTTGATCCTGATTGGTACAGCAACATGAAGAGTGACAGTTTGTCCACGTGTTTGTTTTCATCCAGAAACAAAAAGGAAACGACGACATGATTCTGTTTAACCAGCAGCTGGGGGGGGGGCTTTACGAGGATTTGGGACAAAGCCATAGTCTTAATGGGACTCAGGTAATGGTCCTTACACTGCCTGTGGGTGGGGGTGGGGGGGGGGTCCACTGACCTTCACAGTGCTAGGGACTGAGAGGAGCTAGTCATCTGGACTCAGCAGATAAAAAAAATCAAACAGCATAGAAGCAGATGAGAGGAAATGAGCCTTTTAATTGAAGCATTTATTAAAAGGTGTAGAAGAAGAAGGGGGGGGGGTCAAACGAGGTCAAGTTCACAGTAATGTTTATGATGAGTGATGTGGTTTAATGCTTCAGACTCAGTTCATCTGCAGCTTCATGTTCACATTTTATTTAGTTTATTTAAATCTGATTCTGTTTAAACAAACTAATAACTGGAATATTACAATCTTATTAAAATATTTAAAACGTTTACACCAGGAGCCATGACAGAAATAAGCCCTGGACTTTAAACTGTGGTCGTGTGTGTGTCAGTGTGTGTGTCAGTGTGTGTGTGTCGGTGTGTGTGTGTCAGTGTGTGTGTGTCGGTGTGTGTGTGTCGGTGTGTGTGTGTCAGTGTGTGTCAGTGTGTGTGTCAGTGTGTGTCAGTGTGTGTCAGTGTGTGTGTCAGTGTGTGTCAGTGTGTGTGTGTCGGTGTGTGTGTGTTAGTGTCAGTATGTGTGTGTCGGTGTGTGTGTCAGTGTGTTTGTGTCGGTGTGTGTGTCAGTGTGTGTGTCAGCGTGTGTGTGTTAGTGTCAGTATGTGTGTGTCAGTGTGTGTGTCGGTGTGTGTGTCAGTGTGTGTCTGTCAGTGTGTGTGTCAGTGTGTGTGTGTTAGTGTCAGTATGTGTGTGTCAGTGTGTGTGTGTGTGTGTGTCAGTGTGTGTCTGTCAGTGTGTGTGTTAGTGTCAGTATGTGTGTGTCAGTGTGTGTGTCGGTGTGTGTGTGTCAGTGTGTGTGTCAGTGTGTGTGTGTGTCGGTGTGCGTGTCAGTGTGTGTGTGTCGGTGTGTCTGTGTGTGCATCGGTGTGTGTGTCAGTGTGTGTGTGTCGGTGTGTCTGTGTGTGCGTCGGTGTGTGTGTCAGTGTGTGTGTGTCGGTGTGTCTGTGTGTGCGTCGGTGTGTGTGTCAGTGTGTGTGTGTCGGTGTGTCTGTGTGTGCGTCGGTGTGTGTGTCAGTGTGTGTGTGTCGGTGTGTCTGTGTGTGCGTCGGTGTGTGTGTCAGTGTGTGTGTGTCGGTGTGTCTGTGTGTGCGTCGGTGTGTGTGTCAGTGTGTGTGTGTCGGTGTGTCTGTGTGTGCGTCGGTGTGTGTGTCAGTGTGTGTGTGTCGGTGTGTCTGTGTGTGCGTCGGTGTGTGTGTCAGTGTGTGTGTGTCGGTGTGTCTGTGTGTGCATCGGTGAGTGTGTCAGTGTGTGTGTCGGTGTGTGTGTGTCAGTGTGTGTGCCAGTGAGTGTGTGTCGGTGTGTGTGTCAGTGTGTGTCGGTGTGTCAGTGTGTGTGTCAGTGTGTGTGTGTGTCGGTGTGCGTGTCAGTGTGTGTGTCGGTGTGTGTGTGTCAGTGTGTGTGCCCGTGAGTGTGTGTCGGTGTGTGTGTCAGTGTGTGTCGGTGTGTCAGTGTGTGTGTCAGTGTGTGTGTGTGTCGGTGTGCGTGTCAGTGTGTGTGTCGGTGTGTGTGTGTCAGTGTGTGTGCCCGTGAGTGTGTGTCGGTGTGTGTGTCAGTGTGTGTCGGTGTGTCAGTGTGTGTGTCAGTGTGTGTGTGTGTCGGTGTGCGTGTCAGTGTGTGTGTCGGTGTGTGTGTGTCAGTGTGTGTGCCCGTGAGTGTGTGTCGGTGTGTGTGTCAGTGTGTGTCGGTGTGTCAGTGTGTGTGTCAGTGTGTGTGTGTGTCGGTGTGCGTGTCAGTGTGTGTGTCGGTGTGTGTGTGTCAGTGTGTGTGCCCGTGAGTGTGTGTCGGTGTGTGTGTCAGTGTGTGTCGGTGTGTCAGTGTGTGTGTCAGTGTGTGTGTGTGTCGGTGTGCGTGTCAGTGTGTGTGTCGGTGTGTGTGTGTCAGTGTGTGTGCCCGTGAGTGTGTGTCGGTGTGTGTGTCAGTGTGTGTCGGTGTGTCAGTGTGTGTGTCAGTGTGTGTGTGTGTCGGTGTGCGTGTCAGTGTGTGTGTCGGTGTGTGTGTGTCAGTGTGTGTCAGTGTGTGTGTGATCCCCGTCAGTAAAACTAAATATTGTAACAGATTCTTGGATTACATCAATAAAACCTCTGGACAGGAAATATTCAGACTGTCCTGTTGTTTGTATATATTATAACACAGCTCTGTGGAGCTTTGATCATAGAGGTGAACATGGAGGAGACCAAACACAGAGCTAAAGAGGGATCCCTGGACTGACACCACGTCCCCTCCACTATGTTTTCATTTTGAAACGCATCTTATTTCCTATGTTTCCTCCAAGTCTTTTAGAAACTCTGCTGGACCTGTTTTATTTTGAAAACTCTGGGGTTGTGTTTTATTTTGAAAACTCTGAGGTTGTGTTTTATTTTGAAAACTTTGGGGTTGTGTCTTATTTTGAAAACCCTGGGGTTGTGTTGTAGTCTGGACAGAAACAGACCCTTGGAAACGATGAGGTGTGACGTGACGATGACGACAGCAGCAGCTTCAGGAACAAGTTTCAGTTTTTCAGGAATGAGAGAAACATGAGAACGAGGTGGAGTTTCTGTATACACATGCACGCACGCACGCACACTCACACACACACACACACACACACACACACAGTTTCCTTTTAAACTGCTTCAAGGTGCTGAGTGTGTGTGTTTGGTCTCATTGTGTGTGTGTTTCTGTTTATCTGTGTGTGTGTGTGTGTGTGTGTGTGTGAGAGAGAGAGAGTGAGCAGAGGGAGACGGGGGAGACGGGGGAGCCGTGGTGGGGGGGTAGAGGGAGAAAACTGCCTCTTGTCTTTTCCAGTTTGGGGCGTCCAGATGGGAAGTCATTTTTTATTCGTCTTGAGGCGGCTCTTCACATCTGTCGGCCCAGATGTCTAATGAATACGGGAGCAGGCCGTGCTGTCGCCTCATTAATACTGCACTCGCGCGGGGAGCCCGGCCGGCCCGGCTGCGTCGTACCGCCGCCGCCCACCGCGTCCCGCCGCGGCGCCGGAGCAGAACGCGGCGCTGCAGCGGCGTCCTCGGGGCCCGGCGCCGGCAGCTGGCGCCTCGCAGGAACAAAGCTGCCGCACTTTGTCGGCCTAATGCCTCTCTGTGTTGTCACTTAAGGTCTTTATTGGTATTAATTGATACGATCGGAGCAACTTGCCCTCCCTCTCCCAAAACATCAACCCCCCCTCGCTGCAGCTTCAAACAGGTGGAGCGGCTGAAGCGGCTCCGCCTCCTCCTGAAGGTGAAGTGACTTTTCAAACAGCAGACCACCTGACCTGACCCCGCCCCTCCATCTGTTGCTAGGCGCAGACAGTGATTGACAGCTGGAGGGGCTGAGGCTGATGTTGTGTTTTTAGTCTGTGCTTTTATTTTCTCAGGTTTCCTGTTGCGTGGTATTCAGGGGAAACAAAGCTGAAATATTTTCAGAATAAAAGCTTATGACATAATGTCATGAGAATGAAGTTGTACCAACATTAATATCCTGATCCTGATCCACCTCAGTCTCTGTCTTCACTCACACTTCCTCAGTCTCGTTTTTCTCTGGAAATTTCCAGTGGCTATCGCTCTCCGTCCAGACGTCCTCCAGGTCCCAGTCACCTGACCTCTCCCTCCCACTCACACACCTGTTCCCGGCCTGTATTTAAACCAGCTGCTGTCTGCCAGGTCGTGTGTGTCACCTGCCTGTTCCAGCTTCTGTTCGGCTGCTCACCCGTGAGTCCTTCCTGTGCTGCGTTCACAGTCATGACTCTGTGCAGGAAATATGAGAAAAAGCTAAACCTACGTGTGCAGTGACCCTTTTCCTCATAAATCTCAGGGTTTTCTTCTTGACAAATAAAAAGAATAATCATCAAATATTTTCAAGGATCTCAGGATCTGGACCTTGAAGGACCCTGGAACCTCCTGAGCATCTTCAAGAACCTGAAGCCTCCTCGACGACCCCAGACCAGAGCCTGGCTCTGAGTCTGAGCCTCCTCCTCTGCCGCTCAGTGACGCTCTGTGGGACGCATCGTCCATTTTTAACTGAACTTCATCAGGTCATTTCACCGTGCGAACGTCCTGGAGACAGTTAGAGTTAATATGTAATAAAATAAAGTCATAAAGAGACACAGCTGAGGAGCTCCTGACCTTCAGAGCTCAGTGATCCTCCACACCTTCAGTCAGAGCTCAGGTCTGTGGGTGAACCTCCTCTGGCTGTTTGACTGATGCTCAGTGGAGGAGGATTTCAGGTGTAGTGTCTGGGCAGCCTGGTGGGGGGGCCACCTGGTCTGGGAACGCCTCGGGACCCCCCAGCATGAACTGGAAAACATTACTGGGCAGAGGGACGTCTGGTCTGTGTCGCCTGCTGCAGCAGAGAACGAGTGGACGGATGAAACAAGACAAAGTCTTTCAGACAGAAAATCTTCCGTCTGCTGGAGAGAGAAGTCGATGTTTAACCCTCTGAGGTCTGAAGAGTTTTCTCTGAAAGGTTCTGACATACAACACCAGAGTTTTATATCACAACTCTCCACAAGTTTATCACCAATCAGGTTTTTGCTTTGGTTCATATCAATAAACAAAGATAAACAAGCGAGTACTGCAGGTCAGATATCTTAAATATAAATTTAAAAAATCAACAATAAGACAAAATATTTACAATAAAATGTGAAGAAATCTAGAAAAAAAATAAAAAAATATAAATATAAATATATACAGTATGAATATACGTCATCCTCCTGTTGTTTCCTCCGTCAACCAGACAACTTACAGGAAACATGGTCCAGTCTCTCCTCCGTGTTTTTACAGAACATTATGATGTCGCAGTGAAGCTGACCTTTGACCTTTTGGATATAAATGTCATCACTTCACCATTTCATCATTTTAGGCATTTGAGTGAAATGTGTCATAATTAATCAATGAATTTGGGAGTTATGGCCATACACGTGTTTTGTGAGGTCACTGTGACCTTTGACCTTTAACCTCCAAAATCTAATCAGTTCATCTTAGAATGTTGGTGCCAAACAAATTCCCTCAAGGTGGATTTGAGAAACCACATTCAAGAGGCCAAAACTGTGTTTTGTGAGGTCACAGTGACCTTGACCTTTGACCTCAATCAACATCATGTCTCCAGCCCCGACTGTCTCCTGGGCGGAGCCATTAAAACCAGTCCCTGTGAGTGAAAATGTGAATTTAAAATGTGATCCTACATTTCCCATAATGCACCTGTCGTTTCCTCCCCGCCTGGTAAACAGCCACAGCGATAAACCGATCCGTGCTGTGGAGAATCGGCGGTGTGTCCCTTTAATTTGTGCCTTTTCCTGCCGTGTGTACTTCACTGACCGTCGGTCACCCGGGACTCTCCCTCACTAATGAATCACAGCAGCAATCAGACGATTTCACAGATCGTTTCTCCCTCATAACATATTGATACAGTCATTTAAAGGACACTTCCGCTCTGCCTCGTGCACACGCTCGTCCTCTCCTCAAATGATTTCCCAAACCGTCTGAACCGGGGGGGTGACGGGGGGGAGTGACGGGGGGTTAGGCTGAGATAAATGGAGGGCAGGACATGAAGTGGTGAAGTCGTCCCTGCAGGTTCACGTCCTCACAGGAGGCCTTCAATGTCAAATGTGGGTCTGATGTGAAGCGTTTACAGCAGGCTCTCAGTGATTGGTCAGAAATCCTCCTCCTCCTGTTCACATGGAGATTCTCTCATTAACACCCGCCTCTTCACTAATTATCTCACACAGTTTTAACTTTTCTTTTTCTTTCTCGGAGTTAGAAAAATGTCACTTTTCTTTTGTTATATACTTTATTGTGTCATGTGACATTTCTTGTTCTTTTAACATTTTGACACATTTTTGACTTTTTAACCTCATGACTGATTTAGTTTCTTTGTTTGATGTTACCATCACATGTAAAAATCATCTTCTCAACATGATCCGTGCGATGCTTCACTGACATTCTGAATCTGATTGTCTTTTCTTCTTTTCGTTACTATTGTTACTATTGATTGTACCTGTGAATGTTCACTCATTCAGGTTTTCTTTCATTTGTCACATGCTGGTGTTTTCTGATCATTTCTCTGCTGAGACAGTTTGAGCTGAAGAAACACAAACAGGTTTAAAACAGAAGAAGAAGAAGAACAACCTTGAGGCTCGAGACTGAGGCTTCTTCCTGTCTTTTATACTGGCAGCTCACTGATTGGTCATTACTCACAGGTGCACTCACTTGGCCAATCAGAGCAGGTGAAACTCACAGTCGTTTTAAAACTAAGACAGACTTTAATTAACACCAGAGCTGAACGTATCATTAGTTTTTACCTCATGATAAAATGTGTGTGAATAAAAAAAGATCCTGTTCATATTGGTTCATGTAATTTACAATGAATGTATTAATTTAAACTCATCATCATTTACATTAAGACGTGTAAATCTGCTGGATTAAAGTGTAAAGATCATTTTCACTGTGGCGGCGTCGTCTGACACAAACTCAGATCTTCATTAACAAAGACTCAGACTGTTCAGACCAAACCTGAGGTGAGAGGTCAGATCAGATCAGATCCGATCAGGTCAGATCAGGTCAGGTCAGATCAGATCAGATCAGCTCAGATCCGGTCAGATCAGATCATTTCAGGTCAGGTCAGGTCAGATCAGGTCAGATCAGATCAGCTCAGGTCAGGTCAGATCAGATCAGGTCAGGTCAGGTCAGGTCAGGTCCGATCAGATCAGGTCAGGTCAGGTCAGGTCAGGTCAGATCAGATCAGCTCAGCTCAGGTCAGATCAGATCAGATCAGGTCAGGTCAGGTCAGGTCAGGTCAGGTCATGTCAGGTCAGGTCAGGTCAGGTCAGGTCATGTCAGGTCAGGTCAGATCATGTCAGGTCAGGTCAGGTCAGGTCAGGTCAGGTCAGGTCAGGTCAGGTCAGGTCAGATCATGTCAGGTCAGGTCAGGTCAGGTCAGATAAGAGCAGATCAGATCTGATCAGATGCTTTCAGCCTGTTTTAGTTCAGTTTTGGTCCACTCGTCTGTCTGAGTGAATTATTGAAGTCAGTCTCTACAGTCTCTGATCAGCACAGAGCAGCGTTCATTAACCATCAGCACAAACCACAGACGAGCTGCTCTCAGCCTCGTCGTCCTGATGAAACATCACGGTCACATGACGAAGATGACTGACGCCGGTTCGTCATCGTTGTGTGGATAAAAGCGTCCTGAACTGAATTATACAGAGAGGTGATGAATTATCAGCAGATAAAATCCCAGTGAGCGGATGATGTGATGATCAGACAGACATCAGACTGACACGTGACGTTAATGCGTCTTTAAATATAAACTCACTCTTATTAAAGATTCGCTCTGTTGTTTTTCTTTCAGGACTGAAAAACAGTGTCTCACTTACATTCACTTTATGTCTTTTCTTCTTCTTCTTCTCTGTCACAGTTCAGAGGGAAACCTTCAGCTTTTTATTCCACTGGATTTACTGGTTAACATTTTACATCAAAGAAAACACCTGATAATCTTATAAAATACAAGGTATTATTACAGATGAAACCAGAGGCTTCCAGTCTTTCTGATTGATAGAAAATCAGTGTCTGGTTGTTCTTATCAGTTTCTAATCTTCTCACATTGTTTCATATCATTAACTGTTTGTGACCTGAAGAGATAGAAAGAGAGAAAAATCCAAAACCTGGAAACCTCCATCTGTCACTGAAGTTAAAGCTCATCCAGTCTAAAGATCTGTGTCCATGTGTAGTGTGATTATAGATCAGCTCTAGCTTCTATATTAATACTGTGAAAGTATCAAAGCCTCAGTCCACAGAGAAATGCACACAGCCTGTATTCAGAAACTGAGCCTTAAAACCAGCCGTCAGGACTTCTGGAACTTTGTGATGTCACAACAAAGCAGTCACCAAGCCCCGCCCACCTGGACCCACCATCCAAACCTTGCAGGATTTGGTTTCTCTGAGTGTTTTACCTGAAATCTGCTGTATTTCTATTTGATCACTCAGAAAACAGCCAATCAGAAGAGAGATTGATTGTTCTGTGGCAGCTTTTATTTTGAAAACCTCTGAGATGTTTAGAACTATAAATAATAATAATAATAATAATAATAATAATAATAATAATAATCATCATCATCATCATCATCACAGCGGTGAGTGCTGAGGAAACATCAGCCTGTTACCTGGCTGTCAGATCATGAGGTGAATTCAGCATCAGCACAGAAACACCTGCCACAGAAACTTTCAGTAACTTAAATAATTTGATTAAATAATTTTGTTTTTATTCTTAATAAAATCATTTAAATCCAGTCTGTGACTCATTTAAATATAAATGTAGTTAAAGTTAGTTACACCTGCTCTTCCTCTCTGTGTCCACATTAACCTCAGAAAGTCCTCAGGTGACTTCCTGTCTCCGCAGCCTGTGTTCGCCTCCTGGTGGAGGTGGGGGTTTGTAACGGGTGAGGATGGAGGGGGAGTGACGGGTGAGGATGGCGTTGGTGGGTTAAGTGACGGCGGGGTCGACGTGGGAGCTGAAGGGCAGCGCGGTGGCAGCTGCTCGGCGGTGCTGTTCTCCGGGTGTCGGCGTGCTGGAGGAAAAGGTCACCTTATCTAAAGACGCTCAGACAGGTGGCTCCGCCTGCTGCTCCAGATGTTTTTTTGTCCTCTTTAGCTTCCTGTAGATGTCGTCCGTGTTGACACGCAGTGACCTCAGCAGGAGGTGCAGGTGTGATCTTCAGCTCCAAACACATGTTCCTCCGTCACACTCAAACGTCCTTTTTTACTCTCAGTCAACTTTGCTGCAGAAAACCGAGCAGTTTGAATCAAAGAGGACGGAGGCAGGAAGTGATCATCTGCACAGGTGAGACGCAGGAACACAGGAGGAGGAACACCTGGATCATGTGACGACAAGTTACCAGTCCTTCACAACCTTCACACACTGAGAGCTCACATTTCTGTTCATGAAGAAATCTACAGGTGAGTTTATCACCTGCACAACAACCGCTCACCTGAACATTTCACAATAAGTGTCTGTGATTTCACACATTTCATATCAGTTCATATGAAGGAATGTGTAGTTTCAGACATTTACCATCTGAAAAAGATGTTCAAACATAATATCATAACATTATATATATATATATATAGTATATATATATATATATATATTATATATATTTAGTGTGACAAACTGGCTGCAGGTTTTGTCCCTTTAAAAACTGTGGGGAAGTCCATGAGATGGGGTTAAAAGCTTTGGCTAAAATCTTGTAAGTGGACATTTTCTTTGTCACATGTCACAGAATTTATCAAACCTGGAAATCTAGAAAAACTTTTCCCATGAAAATTTTCATTAGTAAATATAAAATGTGTCATATGAAAATGTGTATATATATATATATATATATATATATATATATATATATATACATGTTTGTTTCCATGTGAGACCCCTCCCTCCCCCCTCCTCCCTCCTCTGTTGGCTCGTGTTTCATCAATAAATGATGTGTATAAAATAAATAAGTCATCCTGACATGTATGACAGATGAATAATGAAAAGCGTGTTTTTCTTTACTTTTCTTTGTCTCTGAACTCGACCTGAAGGCTTTTCAAATTAAAACTACTCTGTTCTCACATCACACACTCGCTGCTCTCTCTCTCTCTCTCTCTGATATTAACTCTGCCTCACTCGCTCTCTTTATTTGTGTCTAAAAAGCTTCAGGGGAAACAGACGCTTCACAGAAACAAATACAATAAAATACAACAGACTGGAAATGAAGCCTGAATCTGAAAGAAATCAGGTCCACACTGAAAACTTATCAATATTTATTATATTATTCCATTAAAAACAAAAATTTACTACATATAATACTTTTATTTTTAATTAAAATGACACAAATTAAAAAATGTGACAGCATTTAGAAAGTGAGGACATTTTTCTCAGTAACTGACTGAGAAAATTAAATAAATATTTTCTTTCAAACTGACACAGACCTGCCAGGAAGTTCTTTGTGAATTTCAAAACAAGTGCACAATAATTTCTTATGACTAAATGATGATAAAACTAGTAGAAAAATAACTGCAGATGTGTTCACAGGAAATACAACAAAACAGATTTTATGGCTGCGGCCAATCACATGGAAATTATTATAATTATATAACAATTACAATTATCATTATATAATATTTTTTAATAATAATTATAATTATAATTATAATAAGAAAAGTCCAGAGGAAAAGTTCTGGATGAAGGTGACGAAGAAGATGAAAACATGGATGAAGGTTTGTTGACTCCACATGTGGAGCTGATGTTGTTGCTGTGATGGAAACATCTGGCCACTGGGAGGCAGGATACATGTACACACACACACACACACACACACACACACACACACACACACACACACACTCAAGCTTTGATATGAGAGGCAGCAATTACAAACAAATACACACAGTGTGAACAGACCTGATGCTGCAGGAAACACTGTGTGTGTGTGTGTGTGTGTGTGTGTGTGTGTGTGTGTGTGTGTGTGTGTGTGTGTGTGTGTGTGTGCATGCTACTATGACAGGACATCTTAATTCAATTTAAAATACCACACATGAAAACTAGATTGAACCTGAACTCTGATCATGTGAGAAAAGAGACATTTCTATGAAATCCTTTAAGACGTGAGGAGTGTCTTCAAAGTGAGGACATTTTAGGAAAGAAAAGACATTTAGAATCAATTTTAGGTTAGAATCAGGTTTTGAGTGAGACCTTCAGTTGTGATAGGACAGGAGACGTATCATGTCAGTGAGTGTCCTCACAGCTGCAGAGAGAGACTAACTGTCAGTTTGTCTTCAGAGTGAGGACAGAACCAGGTTCAGGTTTGTGCTTCTATACTTGTCCTCACAAGTAAAGATGTGGACACAAACGTGTTTTCAGAGTCACACTGTGGGACTGTGGGAATGAGGGACACTGTGGGGACACTGTTTGACACTGTGGGACTGTGGGACACTGTGGGACACTGTGGGACTGTGGGACACTGTGGGACTGTGGGACACTGTTTGACACTGTGGGACACTGTGGGACTGTGGGGACCGTCTTCTGAGACAGCAGCTGTCCTCCTCCAGAACCTCCTCCCGTCTCAGTGAATATTTAACCCGGCGTTCTCGCCTGTGACCGACGTGTTAAAGAGGTGTGTGCTGCGTGCCCCTCCACGCCGCCGGCGTTGCTTTGATAACACTCCGGGTCGCTGGGAGACGCAGCAGAGGCCTAATTAACCCTGATTACTGCAATTAACCCCGACACATTAGAGCTCATCAGAGCAGAGTGACGACTTTTCCTCCGGAGCCTGAACTCAACACGGACGTGTCGGAGAGTCTCTGCAGGCCTCGGAGGCAGGGCGTGTCAGAGGCGGCAGGAAGTGATGTCAGAGCCGCTAACAGCTGATCCCAGGTCTGGACGACTTCCTGATGTTTCACTGGAGGAAAGAGACGAGAAGAAAACGAGAGTTCATTTCTCTCAATCTGATCTTTTAAAAAACACTTTAGAAAATAAAAATAAAAGGACGTCCTGGTCCCGGTCCTGGTCCCGGTCCTGGTCCCGGTCCTGGTCCCGGTCCTGGTCCCGGTCCTGGTCCGGGGCCTGGTCCTGGTCCCGGTCCTAGTCCTGGTCCTGGTCCCGGTCCTGGTCCCGGTCCTGGTCCCGGTCCTGGTCCCGGTCCTGGTCCGGGGCCTGGTCCTGGTCCCGGTCCTAGTCCCGGTTCTGGTCCCGGTCCTGGTCCGGGGCCTGGTCCTGGTCCTGGTTCACCCAGAAACCTCTTTAATCATGGTCCCATGTCTTATTTTCTGTGTAATAAAATATATACAGTACATGTACACACACATATATGTGTGTGTGTGTGTGTGTGTGTGTATATATATATATATATATATATATATGTGTACATATGTATATATATATATATATATGTGTGTACATAAGTATATATGTATATACACACACACACACACCACATATATGTTTGGTGTAAATATATATATTATATGTGTGTACATAAGTATATAGTTATATACACACACACACACACACACATATATGTGTGTGTATATATATATATATATGTGTGTACATAAGTATATATGTATATACACACACACACACACACTGTATATTCATATTGTAGGTTCATGAACAGCAGTTTGTAAATGTACATTTTTCCTCCTCCGCCCGGCGACAGCAGCCATTTTGTTTTCAGGTCGTCTCTCAGTGACGCCTCGTGGAACTTGAAACATTCAAATTTCAAAAACATTCACTTGGACTCGAGGATGAACTGACTAGCATTTGTTGGCTAAAGGTCAAAGGTCACGGTGAGCTCATAAAACACAACTGTCATTTTAAACTGTTGATTTCAGTTGAATTGTGTCTTTTTGTTTCTGTGAATAAAAGAATAAAAAGGACGTTTATTAAAGAATCCTGAACGTTCAGCTCCGCCCCCAACACACACACACACACACACACACACACACACACTGACTGCAGCAGGTTTTACTGTAGTGTTGACAACATCTTTAACGTGTGTGTGTGTGTGTGTGTGTGTGTGTGTGTGTGTGTGTCAGTGGTGTGATTTTCTCACCTGGTCATTAACATCAGAGCTGGTGACATGTTAATGTCAGCTGATATTAATGATGACATCAGCACTGACTCTTCTCTCAGATCAGATTGAATTTATTCTCAGAGTTAAAAATATATTTAATTCTGAATATCATGTGACTCTATGATTGATCTGTGACAGGTTGACCTGCAGTCTGTATGTGGGTCACAACGCAATATTTCTTTATGTAACGTATCAATATATCAGATCTGTATGAAGTCTGACTCAGCTGTGTGTGTGTGTGTGTGTGTGTGTGTGTGTGTGTGTGTGTGTGTGTGTGTGTGTGAATCCAGATCTGACCCTCTGTGATCATCTGAATCTGAATTCCAGCTGCTGTCTGAGCTGAACCCAGACTCGGCGCCTGGCGGAGGATCAGCGTGTGATGTGAATGTGAAATCCTGGGCGGGTTGTGGGGGGGGGGGGGGGGGGGGGGGGGGCGGGACCCACGGGTGCCGACTGACCCCAAACCGCACGAACCAAACTCCAGACAGAGCTCGCAGGTTCATTAGCGGCGAGTCGACTCCGACATTAAACAGGGATTACCTCCGGCTTCGTTCCCACATCCCGCCGCTGAACCCGGCGTTATCGGAGTGTAATTAACGAAGCAGAGACGTTCGCCCTTCAAGCAGCAGACAGAGTTTCATTAACAGAGATCAACATGAATCCAAACACTCTGTCAGTCCTTTAACCCTCTGATCAGCTCGCTCACATTTCACCTTTACATTCAGAGCTGCTCTAATTGATTTGGACTCGGCTGCTCGTCACAGACAGTTACAGACACAGCTGAAGCTCACTGACGAGAAGCTGGTTGGTCTGAACTATAACACAAATATATGAAGGAACAGTCTGGTGTATATGTATGTATGGAGTTATATGTGCTGGTATCCATCCGCCCAGCAGACCCAGCAGAACGTCTGCAGAGAGACCTGAAGACGGACGTTCACTGACTCAACACGTCCAGGAGCCTGAAGCTGAAGCTGAAGGAAAGAACAAGTCCCGACCCTGAACGTGAGGCTGGAGTGTGTGTCAGGCTGGAGTCGAGTGTGTTAACACGAGCGCTTTGACGTTTGCTGGAGAAGCAGCAGGAGGAACAATGAGAGAGATTTGATTTGGTCGGCTGCAGGAGGCAGATGTCTCTGACATCTGGGTGATGTCAGCAGGTTGTCAACACATTGTTAGCGCCGCAAATGTGCAAACAGATTAACAGGCAGGAGAGCAGATTTACTGCTGCTGCTGCTGAGGGCGGGAACCAACCTGAGACACAAAGACGCAGGATTTTACTGCACAAGAAGATTTATTCAAAAGACTTTATGTTGGTCGGAGACACGATGATCGTCCAACAACAACTCAGCTATCAGAGGGAAACACAAAGTCTCGCCATCAGAACGTTTCCTGCTTCTCTCTCAAAGATTACAAGATAAAGATCAAAAACACCAGATTAAAATCAGCCTGAAAACTACCACCAGTATCTAAGCAGTTAAACCAGTTCAGCTGTTACCAGGTTACCAGTCGGATAATCCCTCCAAAATAAGACACATCACACACTTCCAAACTATTTCTGTGTCTGGCACACACACTTCAGATACATCATTATCGTTATTATCATTAATAAACCAAGGGCTTCGAATCTCAGCTGTTTGTAAAAAACTAAACTAGGACCTTCTCCTCGTGCTCGTATCCCTCCGCCACTCAGACTAGTTCCAGGTCACTTCCTGTTTATCCACAGTCAGAGAATATGAACCATCTGTGTGTTTGTCAGAATTACAGTGTGAAGTCTTGAGTAATGGCTAAAAAGTGTTTTGTGAGGTCACTCTGACCTTTGACCTTTGACCCCCAGAGTCTAATCAGTTGATCCTTGAGTGCCAGATTTGAAGAAGTGGTGTGGAGGTGGCGAGATATCGTGTCCACGAGAGTGAGACAACACAAAAACAATATTCCTCCGGCTCTGGCTGCCGCCGGCGTGGAGGCAACAGCAAAAGGTTATGTGTGGTCACGGTTGCTAGGCGACAGGAGCCGCCCTTTGTGAGGGAATGGTAAGTGTGGACACAACCGTCTCTTCTCAGTTCGGCCTTCTAAAAAGTCTCAAACCAACAGTGTCCGTCTCTCTAATCGTCCCCCTCTGTCGGTGGCTCTCAGCTCTCAGCTCATTGGTTCCTACTGAAGACGTTGATATATTTATTCCATGATGTCATCATGTCATATCTGGTGTCGCTCTAATATCATTGTGTCGGACTGAGTGGGTGTATTTACAGTCTTATTTATTGCCCCCCTAGGATGGAGCTGTGACCCCCCAGGAAAGTATTAAAGGGTTAATGTGACACCCCCTCAGTGACATTAGATCATGAAGGAAACATGTATCTGTGTCTCATTGTTCCATTTCTGAGGCTCCCTAAAGTTTCACTGAGCTTTTATTGTGAAGGGTTAGAGCGCGTGTGTGTTGGGCTTTGACTTCCTGTGTGTGTGTGTGTGTGTGTGTGAGGGTGGAGGAGTGACTGTAGGTTAATTAGAGTGAAGGAGTGTAATCCTCCTGTTTGACGGAGGGAACACTGAAGATGATCTTTATTAATTACAACAGTCCCCAGCCAATAACTGATCGACCAGCCTGTCAATCATCCACACAGGTGATACAGTATCAGTCCCTTTACCTGCCCACACCAGTGATGTCATCACACAACACACACACCACTGTGTGACGAGGTGTCAGCCTTTATCTTGAGGCGATGGTGGAAGGATCAGATGCTGCAGCACAGTCACAGACGACAGGAAGAACAACACAAGCTGAAGAGACGGACGAAGAAGAAAAGAAATATTAAAGAAGCAAGAATCCAGAGACAGACTTGAACATTCTTCTTTTATTTCTTTCCATGAACTTCAGTGATTCGTAATAATTGTCAAGGTTCAATATAAAAGCATTAAAAGAGGGAGTACTGGGCTAACAATGTCTGAGGTGAATGACATCATCACAGGTGAGTGAAGGCGTGGCGTCCATCTTCAGTCACGACAGCTGTGAGTATCAGACCAGAGAGAAACAGTTTACACACACTGTGAGAAACAAATGGAAATGAACTCACGTCTGTTCATCGTCTCCGTGTCTCAGACTGAAGGAAACAGAAAATGTAAAGAGGAAGACGGACGTGAGCACAGAGACTAAATACACAACAGGTGAAACGCATGAGGGCGGGGCATGACGAGCAACAAGGAGGGGAACGGGACAAAGACAGGAAGTAAAATAAGCACAAGAGGAAGAAATACAAAATAAAACAGGAAATGAAACAAAGTCGGAAACGCAGTTTGAAACTCTCCAGATCTAAAGTTGATCTTCCCTCTGACTCCTGGTTGACGCCCGGCCGATGAACTGACCTCTGACCGTCAGAGTACGGCGGACTTGACTCCGCCCCTCAGGGGTTTGGCGTTGGGCTCTGTGAGGAAGCGAACGTCTCGTGGGCTTCAGTCAGAGAAATCCGGAGCTGAGCGTTTCCTCGACACCCACGTCGCAGCGCCGCGCCCGGGCCGCAGGACAATACACCACAGTGTGTGTAACCCGGCCGGGAGGGGGCCGAGTGGGCCGGCGTGGACCCCGGCCAGACCATCCCTGAATATTCCCATCATCCCCTGTGAGCAGGGCGGGAGTGGGAGAGTCCCGGCCGCTCCCTGAGTCTGGCAGATATCACCACGACTCGTCCCAACACGGGCTCCATTCAAATGTAAAGACAACAGAAAATACAAAGAGTCAGTGTGACCCCCCCCACACACACACACACACACACACACACACACACACACACACACACACACAGAAACATGTTAGAGAGTGAAGTTGTGTAATCTGTTCTCCCTGCAGCTCCACGCTCAGCTAATCAGCTCCGAGCAGCTTCTTCACGTCCGTCCTGTGGACCCGGACCGGACTGACGCCGTCCTTCATCAGGACGCCATGCCCACCATCAGCGCTGGCTGAAGGTCACAGAGGACGTTTACTGCAGAACAACTTCTCAAAACCTTTTTTTTATTAATTCAGGAGCTGTTCAAGTGACATTTCACTTTTACCTGTGACCCTTCAGAGGGGCGTGGCCCTCAGGCTGGGGGCCAGTGGACTGATCTGAGTGTATAAGACGTAGTTAAAGCAGCTACAACAGTCACATGACTCAGGAGGAAGTACTTTTACTGTGATACTGTCACTACAGGAAGTACTTTTACTGTGATGCTTTACTTCATGTTTATTTCCTTCCTGACTCTACTGAGAATAGATCCTGAATTTTGGGGCTTTTATTTTTAAGTTTTCAAGATTTCCATTTGTATAAGACTCTTTTATTCTTCTTTTGTTCTGCAACTCTCTCTTCTTTATTCTTTCTTTCTTTTACTTATTTACATCCGTCTTTTATTTATAATATTCTGAGTTTCTGAAAGCTGAAAAATCTTCTTTAGATTTTTAGATCTCTGGTTTCAGTCCTGAAGTGAGTTTGAATGCAGCACACACACACACACACACACACACACACACACACACACACACACACACTTCTCCAACTTCTCAGTGAATCACAAACAAACTGGAGGAACCTGCTTCACTTCATGTCACCATGAATATTCATGTTTCCTCCCCGGAAATGATTTCAGCTGAATGCCAATTGTTGATTGTTCTTTTGTGTGTGTGTGTGTGTGTGTGTGTGTGTGTGTGTGTCTCGTGCTGTCTCACATAACGACACTGATGTCTTCGTTCCTCCTGCAGGATAATTGCGTCTTATTTTGAAATGTATATCTGGAGGTCCTGGTGTTGGTTTTAATTGTGAGGAAACACACATGAAGATTTTAAGACTGAATCTGGGCCAGATGTGATGGCGTCGAGCGAGCGAGGGCAATTTGCATTTCATTTTAACGCCGTCGACAGATTCCTCGCCGCGGAGTCGTGCCGAGACGCGGCGAGGAGGAAACTGTTACCACACGGTGTTTGTGTTGACTTGCAGGTGTGTTCCTGGGTGCTGACGGAGCGAAGGTGAGCGTGTGCTGCTGTGGCGTTGAGAACATATGAAATGGCTCCTCCTATAGTAATTAGCGGCGGAGGTTGTAATTGGACAGAATCAGTCTTACTAAGTGATTTCCTGACTGTCAAACGAGCCAAATTAATTTGAGTGATACTTTTCATTTAGTTAGCATCAAACAGCCCCTCCACTCGGCCTCCATATGGGCGTCTGATGCAACGCTCGCCATTAAACCGCCACAGCCAGATGTTCCCCCGCAGCCCCGCCATTATCAATGCAAATTTATTCATTAAACAATTTAATTGTGTCAATGATTGACAGGCAGCAGCGTGATGACGGAGGAATGTTATAAAGCTAATAATCTGTTAGTCTTATTAACTCCCTGTGTCAGCAATATGGCTGTCAACATTTATGTGGATTAACCCTCCTAATGTCGCACACACACACACACACACACACACACTCATCAGCTGCTCGCCATGACAACAGACGGGCTCACCGGTTGGTCGGAACGCCTCGATGTTCACAAAACACACCAACGCCATGGTAACCACCCCCAACCTGAGAGAGAGAGAGAGAGAGAGAGAGAGAGAGAGAGAGAGGCATCTGGCTGAGGGTGGGTGCGTGGGTAGTGCCCATACAAACACACACAACACAACACCACACAGACACACACACACACATTACACACAAACACACACACACCACATACCACACAACACACAACACACACACACCACACCGACACACAACACAGCACACAACCACACACACACAGACACACGACAGCACACACACACACACCACAAGGCCAACACACACACAGAACCACAACACACAACACACACAACATCTTTAGATAAGGGCAGTTATTTCCCATGCTAAATGGAATGGGGGGGGGGGGGGGCATTAAAGCTTCCTGTGTAGGAAGATCTGAGTTAAAAAGCTTTTAACAGTTAAAAATAAAGATAAATATAAAAATAAGACTAAAAGTTAAAGCTGGACTCCAGCTGTTCCCCTCAGAGCGCCCCCTACAGGCCGGAGCGCTGACGTGTCGTCTGGATCTGCAGCGTGTTCGTTGTTCATGTTTTTATTTTTACTTCCTGCAGCTCGTTTCCGTCGTCGTGTTTTTTTGTATTTTCGTCTGTTTTTGAATCTGATGGAAGAGTTCTGTGCCGCTTGCCGTTGTCATCCAGCGTAGATTTTACTTCTACAACACATGAGCAAAGTTTGAGCACATCACAAAGAAACATGTTCCTGTTCTCGAAGAATAATTCAACTTTCCAGAAACTGTGTCTTAAAAAATCTAAAATTATTTCCACTTTCCAAAACGTCATCACTCTCCAAAAATCAGCTTGTAAAAATGTTCTTCTTCTCACAGACTGAACGTGTCGTCACTTTAAAACTCTTTGTGGAAGCGTCCTCTCCCTCTGACGGGCCGCAGCGCAGAGAGCCGATCCTTTATTTAAATTCTGCTTTATCTCGTACAAACAAACCTTGGTCCTGCGTCCCGGCGAGACTGAAAATCAAAATAAAACTGAATAATGACCAACACTTTAAAATTAAATTCTCCTGATTAGTACAGTGTCATGAACACTCGGAGTCAGAGAGACAGAGCCGGCAGGTGAGACCGGGCGAGGTAACGAGTCATTGACCTGCTGCCATCCATCATTTACCTCCATCTCTCTCTTCTTCTGTGGTGTCTGACAGTCCAAGGTCTGATCACTGTGTCTTATTCATGGAGCTTTGACAGGCGCTCTCAGGACGCCTCAGACCGCCTGCAGGACCCCAGCACCTCCTGGATCAGGATGAAGGTTCAGTAACTGAAGTGACCTCACTTTGTTTTATTTCGACTCTGACTGAATTAATGCACCGAAGAAGAAGCCGTGGACGTTTATGGAGCGCGGGTTTATAGAGATGATCTGATAAATAAAGGATTTATCTGGTTAAAGTCTGGACCAGAAAACATCTACAGAATTAAAGTCTTTTCCTTTTTATTAAAGTTCACACAGGTCTCACAAAAACACACATTTAGATAAATACACACATTTTAAAACAGCTTTCCTGCTCAGATTAAAAATAACACAGATATAGTTTTTAATTTCATTAACCAGTCGAGGACAAAAGGGTTTTTTACATTTATGGATAAACAATCTGTCAATAAGAATAATAATTCTCTGAATAATTTGTTATAATAATTACTAAAATATTTTACTGGACTGATTCATGAAGTAACAACCAGTCACATCCTGAAACCTGCGGCTCAGGACACTGAAGCGTCGGTGCGTCGTGATCTGTCTCTGTCGTTACAGTGCAACAGAGAAAGGCAGAAGATTAAAAAACAAAGAGACATTTATTTGTATTTGATGAGCAGAGGTTAATATGTTATATTTGATTTCTGCTGCAACAAACCTAATAATATATTTCACTTAAAAAAAACATTAAATCCAAGTAAGAAAAGCCTGAACTTGAGGGCCATGAGATGCGGTCTAAAGCTCTGGAAGAAATCTATTAAGTTGACCTTGAGCTGAGAATATTTTATCAGAAATATAAAGTAAATGTTCATTGTTCGATGTTCATTTATTATTCTTAAAGAGTTTACTGCACAGCCGTGTTAAAGCAGGGCTGCCGTGTGAGCGGTGTAGGTCAGGACTGATTCAGCTCCGTCGTCAGGGTGTAGATCGTCTCGGTGAAAGAGAGAAATGTGATGAAGCGTCTCTGCTCAGACTCACATCGACCATAAAACTCTGATTTCATCTCCATCTGTCTGTGGAGTCTCATCCACCTGAAGAACATTTACCCCAAATTTAAAGTCTGTTCATCACGCTTTTAGACCTGCTTTCTTTATAATGGCACACCAGATATTATCCATTCTGTGATAATGTGATTTTCTGTTAAATTATGGCACCCTGCTCGCAGCTTGTTCTGCCTGTTTCTCTGCTAAATGTTTCAGCAGAGATGAGCTGGAGGTAGAAAACCTGACATCCACTTCAGCTGTCTTTTTATTGGTAATAAACATTTTATGCTGATGTTCAGTAAATTCTTATGATCTGAAATGATCATAAACCTGATCAGACTGATGGTATGAAGATGATCTTTGAAAGAGGGGAAAAGGTTTGAATGTTTTCTGATAATGATTTTGTCCAATCAGCCTCGTTCATCACAAAAACAGAAGCAGCAGCAGGAAACCAGCAGCCGAGGAAGAGAGAGAGAGAAGTGAGTCTGTGTCCAGTACAGAGATACATCCAGGACACAGTTAGCCTAGCTTAGCACAAAGACTGGAAGCAGGGTGAAACTGCAGCTGCAGTCAAGCTTCTGTCTTCTGTGTTGTTAACAAACCCCTCAGCATAGCTAGTAAACATGTGATTTCAGCTAGAAAACTTACTAGATAGTATAAGCTAGTACGTTTTGGCTAGTTAACCTATTAGTTACTAGCCTTTGCTATTAAACTTATATTATGTGGTAAACTTTAGCTACTATTGGCTTGGAAGTTAGCAACTAAACTTCAGCTAAACTATTAGCTAGTAAACTTAATAGCAAGTAACACATTAGCTAGGAAACTTGGCTAGTAAATTATTATCAAGTATTAGCTAGTACATTTTGGAAAGCAAACTTATTAGCTGGTTAACTTTGCTATTATGTGGCTTTAGCTAGTAAATGTATTAGCTAGTATTGGCTTGAAAGTTAGCAGCTAAACTATTAGCTAGTAAACTAAATAGCAAGTAAAACATTAGCTACTAAACTTTAGCCAGTAAACTATTAGCTAATACATTAACTGATTAAAATTCAGCACGTCCAGAACTCATTTGAAATCTTCACCTACATTTCAAACATGTTACAAAAACCTGCAATTTTCAACATGAGATCATTTCCTCTGGGTTATTCTGACATGTTTTCACACTTATCACACCTCACAGTCAGTACTTGGTTATGTTAATGAGATATGATGTGAAAAGGAAACAGTAAATTACAATAAATTAAACACAATCCCTGTTTTGCAGATCACATTTAAATATGAGTCCAATCACACGGAGGTAATATCTCCCTGAATCCCGCTTTGACAAAGGTCTGGAACAGTCTTTCCAATGATCAATCGCATCGTGCTGATATAAAAAGAGCAGCTGATTGAAACAGTAGAAATGATGGATGAGGAGAAAGTAATCTATCTGCAGTGTGTGAGCAGCATTTGTGGTCACATGTAGAACATGATGTTTGTGAGTCTGCTGGTCTGTACCGAGCTTTTAAATGATTCTTCTTGTACAAAGGGGAAAATGATCATCGAACACGTTTCTGTTCGTCCATTACAGAGAAAATCTACAAACTCACAGTGTCCCAGTCTCCTGCTGCCTTCAGGGTCCAACGAGAAAATCCACCTCTACATGCAGATCATCGTCAGAGCGGAGCGGGGGCGGGTGGGGCCGGGGGGTGTTGTGGTGGGGCTGTGGTTACCAGGACCGTCTGTGTGTTTGTGGAAATCATTACGGCTTTAAGGTTCGGCGCTGACGGAGGCGAGGCGAGGGGGAAACGCTCCGCATGTGTTGCAGATTTAGTTTCTGACAGTTTTCTATGTTTCATTATTGACGAGGAGACGACTCCAAACATCCAAACTCCCCGAGCTGCTCCTCCAACCTGCAGCCGCCCGAGGAGCCGCTCACCTCCACCTCCACCTCCTCATGTTTATTTCATCACAGCCAACTTCGCTCTGCACTTTCATACCGGCTTCATTTGAGTTTTATCAGACTTTTGAAATCACAGTGTTTATTACATTTCAGCTGTGACACTGGAGCAGAAACAGACCTTATACATTTCACAACTCAAGGTCCACTTACTGACTTATTCTGGAGCTTTTCAGTGTAACTCACGCCTTCCTCATCAGCAGCAGTTTTCATGACCAGCACCTCCAGCTCTTCTCATGTCTGTTGACTTAAAAACTTTAGATGGACAGTTCATTCTTCAGCCTGGAATTGACAAAGTATTCTCAACTCAAGGTCCTCTTACTCAGTGGTTCTGGAGCTTTCGGCTGTATTAGATCTTTTCATGATCCAACACATCTGAACATACGAAATCAAGAACTTTTTTCCTTGTATCTTTAAAAATGTTTTTATTATTGTTAATATATAGATTCATTTATGAAATTGGTAAATTATTAAATCGTACTTTCACGTAAACTGGAAATAATCAGAAACATTTTTTAAATATATTTTATGAATTTCTTTCTGACAGATTTAAAAGTCTCAGTTTGACGATCGAAAAGCGAAACAAGGAAAATAGAAATGATCTTTTTATGTGTGAAATCACTTTGTTTGTTTGTTTGTTTGTTTGTTAAAGACCAAAATGAAGGTGATAAAGATTTTAAAAAAAAGTCTCATTAATTTACTAAATCAGCTGCTCACTGTGACAAACAGGAGGACACGGGCCGGTGTGGGGGACTATTTTCAGCAGCGTATTAATCCACATTTGGTGAGTGTTTGAGGCAGCAGGACAGAGTATGTGTGTGTGTGTGTGTGTGTGTGTTGATGGTGATGAAGTCATGCAGTTCAACAGTGTGACTCACTGATGTGTTTTAATAGTTGTTGTACAACAATGGAGCTCTGTGGCTCAGAGGGATCACACACACACACACACACACACACACACACACACACACACACACACACACACACACACACTCAGAGCTGGACATGAGAAAATAAAGGGAACTGGCAGAATCACCCTTTAAGAAAACAAAAGGTCAGTGAAGACAAGAGCCGTTGTATCTGAGGTCACGCGGAGGAGTTCAGGGCTGTTAAATGACAGCAGATGGCAGGAAGGATCAGTGCATGCTGGGAGTTGAAGTTCAGGAATGTGTCAGCTCCCGTAGCTTCAGCTGAGGTCAGGTCCAGGTCCCGGAGGTAAACACAGAGAGATGACGGGGGTTTTCTCCAGGATGATGGATGGACTGATGGTTCACTGAGAGGAAAAGAAAAGATGTGTGTTTCCTGTTCGGGCTGAGAGATGAGTGTGAGCGGAGTGACGCGGGATCAACGAACAACAATGACACAATTATCAGTCTGAAGACGAGCGTCTCCAAATCCTTTAAACTTATTATTCGACCAACAATTAGTCCGAGCCCCGGAGCTGGTTCCAGGTCAGAGCCAGAGACTCACATGAGTTAAAAAAAACACCAGAGAAGAAGAGTGATCTGAATAAAAACACACACGGAGATGAGGCGTGTGTGTGTGTGTGTGTGTGTGTGTGTGAGAGGATGTTGGAGGTTTGTTCTTCACCGAGGGAACAAGAGTGGGTGTATTATCCCTGGGTCGAGCCTCACAGGCAGGACTGTGTGTGTGTGTGTGTGTGTGTGTGTGTGTGTGTGTGTGTGTGTGTGTGTGTGTGTGTGTGTGTATGACCTCAGGCAGGTCCGGCCCTCAGGGATGGTTGTAGTTTTTCTTTTTTTTTGTTGCAGCTCAGCTTCATCTTCAGTGACACAGTCAAACCTCCGTCTGCGTTTCTACGTGTTTGAGAGAAACACTGACTCCATGTTTCAGCTGCACCACATCCATTCACACGTTACGCATTAGGACCAGATACTATTAGTCTATATATAAATCGTTGTCTTCAGATTTGACACAGGTTCTTTTAAACTGCACAGATCAGTTTCATGTTCAGTCTTTAAAGAATTTAAAGGACGGTGAATTTAGACGTTGTATTTTCCTGGAAACACACTTCATATTTCAGGGTTTCATTCGTTTGCGCCGCTTCTGTTTTGACCTGATATTAAAATGGAAAAATGGGTGGATTTAAAATGCGGAGCGATATTTAAAGAAAAGGTGAAGAAAAGGAGAGAGAGGACAAGTGAAGTGGTTTTTAAGGTTAAGCAGAGGCAGGAAATGTCAGGAAGCATCAGCAGTGAGTTTACCTTTTAATTTGACAGCTGATTGATCAACAGATAAAAACAACTACATCAGGCGGAGGTAGCTCACTTATAATCTTATAAAATGAACAACATGAAATACTCACATATACTACATACTGCTACACATTCACCAATAAATGAAACGCTGTATCACACATGGTGTTCTGTGGTGGACAAGGTGTTGAAGCGTCATCGCACCAAAGTAAATATACAGTTAAACCTCGTCTTGAGTGAAAGTTCCTGCTTCATCAGCAAAGTTAAGAACGTAATAAACAGAAGAGTAATAAAGTAAATCAGGTGAGATGATGTGTTAAGATGTAAGCAGTGTCAAAGAAGAGATGAAAAACCATCACAAAGAAATCAAATCAAATCAAATCAAATCAAATCAAATCAAATCAGGGACTTTGACGGAAGAAAAAAAACATTAAATATCAGAATGAAACTGGTAAAAACCAAAGTATTAATTTATATCAATGAATTTAAGTTGATTCAAACAAAGTGTAAAAGAAAAACACAAAGAATGTAAAGATCCTGAAACTGAACTAAAACTCAAACAAGATGTGAAGAAGGAAAACTCTCCACCTGAACCCTGAACCTTTCAGAAGACAGACATGATGCAGACATGATGCAGACATGATGCAGACATGATGCAGTACACACAGTAAGAATAAATGCTGCTGTAGCAGGAGCAGCATGTCGGCATTCAGGCTCCATTAGAAGTGAGAGCAAACAGCAGAAACAACAACTCCAATCAAACATCCATCGCTGCAGGACAAGTGGGAACTGACAGCAGTGCTCTCAATGCACCTCCCCCGAGACTCAGCTGTATTATCCACCAGTAAACACACACCCTCCTTCTCCTCCTCCTCTTCTTCTTCTTCTCTGATACGCGTTATTACTCTGACACCTGTGCCTAACATGTGGAACTTAATGTCTTTTCATTTGCCATTTGTTTCCTCCTAAACAAGGTGCAGGGTCCGCGGTGGGTTCGTCTGCAGGGAGCTCAGCACCAGCTGGAGCTTTACAGACGGGACAAAATGTGCCATAACCCCCCCCCCCCACATCATAACACACCCACCATCATACACTGCTTTAACCCCCCACCACAGACAGAGGCCTCATGTCAATATTCATTTGTGAACGTGGATGTTGCTTCGGCAGGTTGACGGATTCACATCAGATCTGTTCCTCCTCTTCAGTGACTGACAGGTGATGTCCACACCACGGTGGGTGAATCTGAGAACACATCAACCACGGTTCAGCGTTCTCAGATAGACAAGAGGAAAATGATTTCATCTCTTCCTCTGCTGTTAGATTGAAAACACTCTACAAGTTTTTCTCCTCCACTCAGACTAGTTCCAGATGACATGTGTTTATCCAGAGTCAGATAAAATATGAAACACACATATTTATTCATAATTTCTGTGTAAAGTAAAAAGTGTTTTCTGAAGTCACCGTGACCTTGACCTTTGACCTTTAGCCACCAAAGTCTAATCAGTTCATCCTTGAGTCTAAGTGAATGTTTGTGCCAAATTTGAAGAAATTCTGTCGAGGCGTTACAGAGATATCGCATGCACAAGTCCAAATCTGTGTTTTGTGAGGTCACCACAACTGTGCCTTTTGACCCCCATAATCAAATCAGTTCACTGTTGAGTCCTAGTGAAGTTCCATCAAGGTGTTACTGAGATGTCGTGTCCATGAGAATGGGACGGACAACCCGAAAACAATATGGCTCCTCTGACTGTCGCCGGGCGGAGGAATAAAACGATTCTATGTTGTGGTGTTCCACAGGGCAGGTGATTGGGTCCATTTTTATTTTCACTTTTCGAAAATGATTTAACTTAATGTTGTTGTAGCTCAATATGCAGATGATTCAGCTGGTTCTGTGAGAGAGAATCTACATGTGGAGTTATAGACAATCTCTGTATGTGTGAGAATAAACAAATAAACAAATAAACAGGAAGCTGGAGTGAGTTTTTTTGGCGGGATAAAGTCGTGTAGCTTTGCTTTCTGCTCTGGAATCAGCTCAGATACAGGATTTCTTTCCAGATCCAGAGAAGGAAGAAAAAGATTGAATTTTAATTCTAATCTCACTCTCACACTTTAAAACAAGAGGAGCTGAGCAGCAGTAAATAGCAGCTTCTTCACGTCTTAATTGACTCATTTAATTAGGGTTAGGGTTAACTCTTTTATCTCATTTTTAATGAACCTCAATGTCACTTCTTTCTCGCCCCAACGTTGTAAAACCTTTAAGTGTTTTTTTATCATTCATTTTTTATTGTTTGTCCTCAATTTGATTAGATTTTTGAACATTTTATTGAGCCAAAGAAAATCATATATACTGTACAATGAATTGTTGTACCAGTGCTCATTTTCATAATAGAAAAGAATTACAAAATTATATTAACATGCATTCACATTTATAAAAACATGATATGATGGTTTGAGGATTGTCCTTGAGATTTGAACATTATCCAAGGTGAACAAGTGAAAGAAAAAGAAAATAATAATATAAAATAAAAACAAATAAATTAGTACACAAGTAAGACATGTGTACATGTTCATCCTCAATTTTATCTTGTCTTGTAAAACACTTTGTAACTGTGTTAGGTGCTATATAAATAAAGCTTATTATTATTATTAAAGACTTTAAAATGACAAAATGATTTAAATACAATTAGTATTTTTCTACGAGTCATCGCAGTGAATTAAATGTTTACTTCATGATTCTTGTGCACGTTGGTGTCCAGTTCATAAAGAGGTAAAAACATCACCTACGTCTGTCGATGAAGATGAAACAGCTGCGATGAAGGTTGAAACTAAGGAGAATGAACAATGTGAAAACTCCTGAGCCGGACTGATTTAAAAAGTCTTTGTGAGTGCAGATCATGAACCTCTCATCAGACATTATTAAACACTCCTAACACTATCACTGAATTTAATTTCCATGAGCAGATGAGTTAATTCGCTTTTCCTTTTTCTGCCTTTTTCACTTTTAATGTCGGAGAGCTCTGAGGTCAGAGGTTAATGAGCACGTTCAGGTTTTTTTCTCCTCTTTACCTGTTCCATATTACATGAAGTGATCAGTGTGCGGTCAGGTAAAACCCTCAGTAATGACTCTCTGTCTGTTTAATCACACAGAGACATTAAAGGAGAGAGCAGCAGGAAGAAGAGGAGAATAAAGTTTGAAGTTGTTACAGGAAGAGAGTCTGAATGTGTCGGCTGCTGAAGAAGGAAACAAAAATCACAAAACAAACAGGAAGTAAATGTGTTGTAATGTGATGAAATATATATAATATACATTTGTCTTTGATTAGACATTTTCCATGTTGTTTAAACTGAGGAACCAGAGACGTCAGTGGATGTGCACACAACTACTTCAACATGTTGGACACAGCCATTAAATAGCATTAAAGGAGCTATTTTAAATGCTACATAGCTAATGTTAGCATTAGCAGCCGTTTAATTACCAGTACATTTTTTCATCCGCTGAACTACCGTATTCCTACGCACAAGCGCACCTACGCAGAACACTGTATCACACAGCAGCCGCAGGTCAGCTGAGTGAATCAGAAAGCAGCGTAATACAGTGCGCTCGTGCGTAGGAATACGGTAGTTCAGCGGATGAAAAAATGTAGTGCCAAAGGAAAGAGGAAGATAAAAGATAAAATCTTCTACATGAAGCTTCATTTAAACAGATAATGGATTATTTCAGTGGGCGTCTTTAAAAGTGACTAAAACAGGTATTTTAAAGGTGTTCAATGCTAACGTTGGCTATGTAGCATTAGCGTAACTTACAAATAGCTCCTTTAAAATAAAGGTTGGCTCCTGTTTCCACCCACGAAGTTCGAAATATGTGTAAATTTCAGATTGTGCTGATTTTCTAATGAAATCATTTTAAACATTTCATTAGTGATGACTAACAGATGTGTGTTGACCCCCCCCCCCATGTCCTCTCTGATGAAGTACGTCAGCCTTTCGTTTTAATGCCCCGACCTCTTGGAACAACCTTCAACACACTGTAAAAATCAATCCCCTAAAATCTAATGGGAAATTCACAACCATGATCACAAACCTCCCGGCCTCACCTTGTAACTGTTTTGACTAATTCTATTATTAATTGTCTGTTTCTTCGTGTTTTATTCGGCCTGATTCACTGATTTTATTTCATTGTCTTTTTATTATTTCTACTGATTTTATTATATTTCTTACGTATGTGATTGTTTCATTGTTGAATCTAACTGTAATGTGAAATGAAGGATACCCTCAAAGTAACTTGAGAATGAACTCAAGTTTGGAAATCTATCTATCACACACACACACACACATATATATATATATGTACACTGTATAAACTGATGATATATGAGAACATACTGTGGGAGAAGTGTGTCCTCCAGCTGCTCGTGGGGTTTTTCTGCCCCCACATGGCCCAAAATAATAATAATAAAAATGATAATAACTTTATTTATAGAACACTTTTCATACAAGAGATAGAGCTGGAAGTGCTTTACAATAAAAAACAATCAAATAATCATCAATAATCAGTTAATGCAGCTTGAAATAGAAACTGAGATAAAGATAAAGTTGAATAATCAGCTGGTTATTGATGAAAGAAACATTAACGACGTGGAAACAACTTAATAATCACAGACAAAGGAGAAGGTGAACAGAAATCACTCATTAAAAAGTGTGTGTGTGTGTGTGTGTGTGTGTGTGTGTGTGTGTGTTGTTTGGTTCAGTCCTGCTGAGTTGAACACACACTTGTGGTTTTCTTATTTACCTGTGCAGTGATCAGCAGTCTCTCTCTCTCTCTCTCTCTCTCTCTCTTGTCCGTCGTCTCTCGTCTGACGACTCTCCGTCTGTTTCCTGTAATAACTTTGAACAGTCGACATGACAGTGAATCTTTTTCTTCTCCTCCTGAGGCCTCCGGACTCCAGCAGCAGTAAAACAGCAGTAAACTCTCCCTCCTTCTTTTCCTCCGTCTCCACAGTAAACTGTGACCTGCGAGTGTCGGTGCCGTGTCGCTACACCTGCATAAATACATCAGCAGGTGACGTTCCGCCGCCTCACCTGATCGGTCTCTGGTTCCTCTGGATGTGAACGGCAGCTGGAGATCCACTGATGTCTCCTCCATCCGTCCCCCGCTGGACACACTCATCAGCTGTTATTTATAGAAACATAACTTTATTTAAACGCCACGCAGAGACAAGCTGATGTGCAGCTTTTACACACGACCTGTGAATTATATTATCAACATATTATTAATATCTTCAGTGAGTTATACTTTAATACTTTCATAAAATAACAGACTTTATACACAGCAGAAAAATCTCAGAAATAAAACTCTGAAATGTTTTACAACCTTGAACTGTTCATCGACAGTCTTCAATGATCGTCACTAAAGATTTGAACATTTCACAGGTGTCTGTTATTTTTCTTGTTGTTTCTTTAGACTTTGTTAAATTGACCAATAAGTCAGTAATATATAATAATAATAATAATAATAATAATAATAATAATAATAATAATAATCAAGTCAGAACTGATGCTGAATTTGTGCTGAAACAGTATAAAGACTAAAATGTTAAATAAAACACGTTTATAAATGTCTGGAATATTTTTTATTTTACTTTAGAAAAGTAAATATTTATAATAATAAGATATTTATTTAAGAAAAACAAACAGCTCTGCTTTAATTTCATTTATTTAATGTTCAGTTTAAAGTTTGATTTATTTCAGTTTGAGCATTTTGTTTCATTTTGTTTTTACACTAATGTGCAATGTGTTGACCACACCCCCTTTGTTTCAATGAATTCACCTGATATAATTATCATATAATTATCATATTATTATTATTATTATTATTATATGATTATTATTGTCAGTGAGAGCAGATACAGCTGTGATTAAAGACAGCTGACGGCTTCGTCACAGAGGTCGTTGGTTGAATCTCGTCATGGCCCTGACACTGTCCAGAGGAAACCTGGAGGAAATGATGCATTTGTTGGGGACTATTTTCAGCGGCGGATTAACCCACACATGGCGCTGCAGTGAATGTGTGAGTGACCTGCTGAAGAAGGAACATGTTTTTGAGTTGAACGTGTTGACGAGAGAAATAAAGAAAAAACAAGTCAGATTAAAAGTTTCAGTCTTAGTGCAGGTCAGCCCCCCCCCGCCACCGTCCCACCCCCAACCCACCCCCCACTCCCCCTCTGTCTCCTCCCTTTCCATAGTGACCATACTGTAAATCTCCCCTCATGTAAAACTCTGCACCTGTGGCCCCCGGCGGATCCCGATCCGAGGGCCACAATAAACATGTCAGCCCGCCCCGCCTCCCCCACCGGCCCCCATAAATAAACATAAAACACAGGAGCAGTGCATGCTGGGAGGAGCCAGGGGTCATTACAGCAAGAGTGTGTGTGTGTGTGTGTGTGTGTGTGTGTGTGTGTGTGTGTGTGTGTGTGTGTGTGTAATCACCAGCCGGGGACCGTCGCAGGTCGAAGCTGAGGAGCTGCAGAGTTTATCAATTCTTATTCCAGACAGTTTATTCCTCTGCAGGCGTTTTAAACCTTCTCCACTGTCTCTGTCATCACTCTGCTCACCCCCCCCCGCCCACCCCACCCCACCCCTCGGCCCCAACCCCCCCTCTACCAACAAACTCATGTTGTTTGTTCAAACTCACACAACTTTATTTGAACGTCTTCACACAGTCTCCAGACGTTCAGGTGAAATATCAGAAGAATATTTCTGTCGTCAGAAATCAGTCAAACACAAAATAAAAGCAACTGGTCAAAAATAAATGTATGTGCATTAAAAATAATCACAGCAGCTTGTTGTAAAAAGATTCTCGTTCCTTTTCTCTTTAAAACATGTTGCAGTTCAGCCCCCCCCCCGCCCCCCCCCTTCTCTGAAACTTTCAAAATAAAAGCTTTAGTAAGCGTTGAATTCTTCCTAAAGACGAACATGTTCTGCTGAGGTAAACAGAGCTCAGAGGTTCCTGTCGGCCATTTTTTTTTATTTTGAAAAAAAGTCTTAATTTACCCAGAATTCATTGCAGCACAGTCTGACTTAAGACAGTGAAGAAGAAACAGCTTTGAGCAGCAGATGAACTGAGTGTCTGCTGAAGCTGATCCAGGATCAGAGTCTGAGGCAGAGACAGTTTAAAGAAGCTGGAGTCACGTCAGGTGAAAACCTTTGTTCTGTCAGAAACAGGAAGTAACGTTTCCTCATGAAGATCTTCCTCCTCCTCCTCCTCCTCCTCCTCTAGATTTAGTTTTCCTCCTCTTCTCTCACATCATCCTATTTCACGTCTCTCCTAACCCTCCCTCCCTCTCTCTCTCTTCCTCGCCCTCCTCCCGCTCCTTCCTCTTGTTCTTATTTTTTTCACGTCTCAGATTTTTTCCCTCCATCTCCATCTTCCCATCCTCCTTCACTTTCTTTTCTTTCTCTCTCTCTGTATCGTTTCCTCACCATCCTGCTCTTTTCTTTTCTCTTCATCTTTACATTTACATTTTTCCCTCTCCTCGTAACCCCTCCTCTTTCCTTCCTCTCATGTTTTTATTTCCTCACATTTCTCTGTTATCTCCTCCCTTCCTCCTCGTTCTCCCTCCATCCTCTCCTTCATATTTGTCCACGCCTTCCCTCCCTCCCTCCCTCCCCTCCTCCCCTCTTACATGTATTTCTCTCACCCATGTTATTTGCATCTTTAGATTTCTCTAATTCCTCCCTTCTTCCCCCTCCTTTCTCCTCCCCTCCTCCTCCCGATAACTCCTCTCTTCGTTCTTCTATTTTTTCACATTTCTCTGCATCCCCTCCCTCCCCCCTCCCTCCCTCCGTTCTTCACCCCATCCTCACATTTATATTTTCCACTTTCCCTCCTCCTCTCCATTTCCCTTTTCTTCCTCCTCCTCCTCCTCCTCCTCCTCCTCCCAGTCACTCCTCTTTCCCTTCCTCTTATGTTTTTATTTTTCACATTTCTCCATATTTCCTCTCCTCCCCATCCCTCCCTCCTCTCTTCACTCCTTCCTCACATTTATATTTTTCCACTCCCTCCCTCCCTCCCTCCCTCTCTCCTCCCTGCCTCCCTCGCTCTTCACAAACACGCCTGTAACCATGCCCTTTCCCTCTTCAAACTAATTACCTCGGCTACCTTGTACCCGCCGCCCCGCGGGACTCCAACAACTGTCAGACCAGTATTATTTTTGAAATTTAAACAATCATCTTACGTGCGCTGCTGCTAAGATCCTGGCCTTTTCGGCAGCTTCGACCTTCAGTAATTAATACCCCAGGGCCCATTATTGGCAAAGCCTTTATCCTCTGGGCCAAGAAGCCTCTAACCCGCTAATTACGGCCAAGCAGCTAATCTTCCAGCCGGCTGATTGACAGCTACACCTATTCTACTAATTGCCTGTTGCAGACAACACCTGGTGAACCGCAGCGCCGGGGGAGAGCGCCGGGCTCCGACAACGCCTATGGGTCCTGGGGGAGGCCAAACAAGTGAGAGGAGGCTGTGTGAGTGAGTGAGTGTGTGTGAGTGAGTGTGTGTGTGTGTGTGTGTGTGAGGGGTTTGTATTGTCTCCGTGTGCAGGGGGAGGTGAGTGTGTTTGTGTGATGGAGAGGAAGCTGTTTAGTTTGTGTTTGTGCATTTTTTTTCTTCTACATATGGAGGGATTTTGTGAACATGAATGTGTGTGTGAGGTCCTGAGTGTATGTGTGTGTGTGTATGTGTGTGTGTGTGTGTCTTTCTTGAACACACATCAAAACAATAAAGCACAACGGGACGGTGTGGACGTTGGACCAGGGGTTTCCTCGTCAGAGTCCATCATCGTCTCTGTGTGGACACAGATCCACTGGTTACTGTCAGAGGAGACTTGAGCGTCACATGGTCCGGTGGACACCTGTTGGTCCAGTGGACACCTGGGAGTCCATTTTCCTCTCTGTGCTGGAACCAGAGTCTGTTATTGTCCATCTGGACAGCGCGAAGTCCAGGACCACTGGGAGACACCTGAATGTCCATTTGACACTGGGGAGACATCGTCCCTGCACACACACCTTCATCGTCTCTAGTGGGACACCTGAAGTCCACCACTGTCTCTGCAGCTGTCCTACGTGTCCATGCAGACGTAATCATAGACTTTATGTCAGGACGACACTCAGAGTCGTGGACAACTACAAGTCCACCACTGTCTCCATGTGGACACCTGGAGGAAACTACAGGAGCTGATTTCTTTTTCCAGTTCAGAGAGGAAGCTGCTGTGAGACGTTCCTCAGATACAGGACGGAGGAGGAGCTTATGGTACAAACACTAGAGCTCCACAGGAATCTCACGTCTACCTTCAGCTTCTGTTCTAACGTTCACTGGACGCTGAAGGTCACTGAGTTTTGTTTTTTTTGGGCTTTTTATGCCTTTATAACAGCACATTAGAGAGAGAGGAGATGGGGAGGCAGAGAGGGGGAATGACACGCAGTAAAGGGCCGTCCGATGCGGGATTCGAACCGGGGCCGACTGCAGCGAGGACTGTGGCGAGGACTGTGGCCTCTACACATGGGGCGCCTGCTCAACCCACAGAGCCACTCGACGCCCCAAGGTCACTGAGTTTTAAAGTTGCATCATCTCATCAGCGTCTTCTGTCCTGATCATTTTGTTTCCAAACAGTTTTGATCTTTGAAACTCAGTTCAGATTCATCTTCTCCTCACAGACGTCTTGGAGTCGTTCTCTGATCTTGTGACCGTGAGCGACAGAGTTCTTCAGCCTTTGGTTTGTTGTGATTGTTCGGTGAAGCTCTGACAGTTCGCTCCTCTCTCCTGGTTCTCCGTCGCACCACAGAGTTTGTAATCGGCGCGTTGGCGAGTTGGGGTTTGGAGAATAAGTGGGAGTGATATCTGAGCGTCTGACAGCAGCAGACGAGGGGGGGTGAGTGATGTCTGAAGGCGGTCGGGGGTTTGGGACTCGCTGTCAGTCTGCCTCCGTCTGACGGGCTGGTGAGGGGAAAAGGCCAGAGCTCTGAGGCTCAGCGTGGGGCCGCAGGCGTGAGGAGGACGCGCCCGCCCGCCACGACGAGAGGTCGCCTCCCGGTCCGACGGGACACCCAACGCCACTGTGTTGTGCAAATGTAACCCGTCACCCCCACGGCTCCTGACCTCAGACTGGCAGCGCCCGGCGAGCGGCCCGATCGATTGATCTAAATAACATTATGACGCCATTAACATAAACGGCCTGTGGAGGGGCCCGACCGGCCCCCGCAGACCAGACCACACGGCAGGCGGCGGCACGACGGAGCGACGCCACAGATCAGAGAGTCAAAAAATCCATCTGGAGAGACGCTCTGCTGCAGCCAAATGAGCTTCATTACAGCGAGTCCCAGATTCACCCGCAGACGAGCTTCAGTCTCAGTTTGACAGGAAATACATAATCATAATCACAGAGAAAATACACACCAACAGTTTTTCATTCTCCTGTAAAAATGTCAATTTTCTCTAAATGCAGGAAAGAAAAACAAAAAGTTTATATGTAAATTATGGAGCAATAAAATCATTCAATCCATCCTGAGGAACCGAGTGAGAACCGAGTGAGAACCGAGTGAGAACCGAGTGAGAACAGAGAGAACGTCTCCATGTTTAATGTTTCTTTCTCTGAGTTGATACGTATCTGATACATCCGCATCTTATAAACTGATCAATAACTTTAATCATCAGTGACTTGATTGGAGGATTACAGATCTGTTCCCAGGAAGTGGTGGACACTCGTCTGTAGCTAACATTGTGTCAGCCGTTAGCAGAGCACATGACAGAATGTGGAGCTCTGTGATTGGCTGTTTGTTCCAGAAATGCACCCTGGGAGTCGTGGAGGTACTGACAGGTGGACTGGACCGGACTGTCTGGGTTCAGTGTCTGAGTCTTCTCGGTCCCTCACGTGAGGTCTGGGTGAAGATTGACAGGTGGAGGTGAGGAGTTTTTACCTTTTATCTTCTGTTTGTTCCTGTTTTAATTGATTCTTGTTTGTTTTAATTTGACGTTCTTGTGTTTCTATCTCCTCGACATCATTGGCTGTTTCCTCAGTGACCTTCCAGTTTAAATAAAGACGTAGAACACGGTCCATCAGAGGCTGCACCTGAACGCTGCGTCACAGCGGAGCGACTACACTGTCCCGTTTCAGACGCTTGCTTCTTCTCCTGGACCAGGAAGTCTCCAACAGGTGGATCCTTCCTGGTCCACCTGTTGGATGTCAGTGTTGTGTTTCAGCTGACGGTGCAACTGTTAAAACAAGAGACTGGAAACTAAAAGTTCCTGTGACGAAACAGTTAAGTGTTGTCGGGGTTGCTAGGCAACAGGAGCCAAAGCGGAAATCCTCCGTAGACCAGACCGTCATTTCAGTTCGCTCTTCGCGGTCTACGAAGGGACACACAGTGTTTCCCTGAACATCATGTGACGAGGAACAAGATCGACAGTCTCGGTTTTTATTGGAAGATTTTTTGTTTGTTTGATTTTGTGAATAAAATTTAAACATAAAAATAAATGTGTCGTATGTTTGTCTGACTCTGGATCAGGTCTTGGTTTGCAGGGGCTGAATGTGTGTGTGTGTGTGTGTGTGAGAGAGTGTGTGTGTGTGTGTGTTGTCCTCCTGTGTCTGAGGTTTTGAAGATTTTCCAGGAGTTTCCATCTTTCCATCTTTCCATCCATTTACCATCCACACACACACCAGGCCTTCTGGGTTTTTGGGGGGGGGGGGCTGCTCCACGGCTGTAAAAGAAGCAATGGAGCAGAAAAGTAATGGGATGGGAGTTAACCCCCCCCCCCAGCTCTCAGACCAGACCTGTGGACCTCGGAGGACTCCTGGTCCTGGTCCCTGTGTCGGCTCTCTGATGTTTAGTTAAATGACACTCGAAGGTTTCAGTGTGTGTGTGTGTGTGTGTGTGTGTGTTTATGTTTCAGTGTGTGTGTGTGTGTGTGTTTATGTTTCAGTGTGTGTGTGTGTGTGTGTGTGTGTGTTTATGTTTCAGTGTGTGTGTGTGTGTGTGATTATGTTTCAGTGTGTGTGTGTGTGTGTGTGTGTGTGGATATCATCATGGTGTGAGTCACACCAGGTTCAAATCTGAGGATTCAGACAGAGAAGATGTTCATGTGTGAATGAACCCGGCCTGAGTCACTGTACCCTCGTTAGCACGTTAGCACGTTAGCAAAATCAATTCTTCATCATTAAGTGTTGATTGGATTCTCCCACGCTTCACTTTCTTCATGTATCACATTAAAGTGAGTTGCGTTACAGAGACACAGTAAGACCCGTTAGTTTTTCCCTCAGTTCGGTCTTGAAGGTCTTTTGTGCGAAGCTTTAACTGACTCAGTGATTCCTTAAGTATAAGACGAAGCTCAGGAGAACACCTTAAATACTTAGTGAACATTTTAAGGAAACATTAAGGGAACGATTTGCTTTTAGTTTTAGGAAACTTAACTCAGACTTTAAGGGAAATCCTCACTTAAGGTGTTTTGTGTGGGTTCTGCTGCAGTTCTGTCACAGAGACAGTGTGATGTGTATTTCTTATGTTAAGGTTCATTTTAATTTAATTGTTCTATAATATGACCTTAATATTATGAACATATAATAGTTCAGTGTGATGGAGCACTGACCTCAAGTGGAGTTTAGTCTGAGGTGAATGAGTGATGACTGAAACACTGACGTGTCAAACTACATCCATTAAAGTTTAAGGTTTAATTACAGAGTGAAGTTCAATAATATGCGTTACTGTGTTACTGTGTTACTGTGTGTTCCTGTGTTACTGTGTTACTGTGTGTTCCTGTGTTACTGTGTTACTGTGTGTTCCTGTGTTACTGTGTTACTGTGTGTTCCTGTGTTACTGTGTTACTGTGTGTTCCTGTGTTACTGTGTTACTGTGTGTTCCTGTGTTACTGTGTTACTGTGTGTTCCTGTGTTACTGTGTTACTGTGTGTTCCTGTGTTACTGTGTTACTGTGTGTTCCTGTGTTACTGTGTTACTGTGTGTTCCTGTGTTACTGTGTTACTGTGTGTTCCTGTGTTACTGTGTTACTGTGTGTTCCTGTGTTACTGTGTTACTGTGTGTTCCTGTGTTACTGTGTTACTGTGTGTTCCTGTGTTACTGTGTTACTGTGTGTTCCTGTGTTACTGTGTTACTGTGTGTTCCTGTGTTACTGTGTTACTGTGTGTTCCTGTGTTACTGTGTTACTGTGTGTTCCTGTGTTACTGTGTTACTGTGTGTTCCTGTGTTACTGTGTTACTGTGTGTTCCTGTGTTACTGTGTTACTGTGTGTTCCTGTGTTACTGTGTTACTGTGTGTTCCTGTGTTACTGTGTTACTGTGTGTTCCTGTGTTACTGTGTTACTGTGTGTTCCTGTGTTACTGTGTTACTGTGTGTTCCTGTGTTACTGTGTTACTGTGTGTTCCTGTGTTACTGTGTTACTGTGTGTTCCTGTGTTACTGTGTTACTGTGTGTTCCTGTGTTACTGTGTTACTGTGTGTTCCTGTGTTACTGTGTTACTGTGTGTTCCTGTGTTACTGTGTTACTGTGTGTTCCTGTGTTACTGTGTTACTGTGTGTTCCTGTGTTACTGTGTTACTGTGTGTTCCTGTGTTACTGTGTTACTGTGTGTTCCTGTGTTACTGTGTTACTGTGTGTTCCTGTGTTACTGTGTTACTGTGTGTTCCTGTGTTACTGTGTTACTGTGTGTTCCTGTGTTACTGTGTTACTGTGTGTTCCTGTGTTACTGTGTTACTGTGTGTTCCTGTGTTACTGTGTTACTGTGTGTTCCTGTGTTACTGTGTTACTGTGTGTTCCTGTGTTACTGTGTTACTGTGTGTTCCTGTGTTACTGTGTTACTGTGTGTTCCTGTGTTACTGTGTTACTGTGTGTTCCTGTGTTACTGTGTTACTGTGTGTTCCTGTGTTACTGTGTTACTGTGTGTTCCTGTGTTACTGTGTTACTGTGTGTTCCTGTGTTACTGTGTTACTGTGTGTTCCTGTGTTACTGTGTTACTGTGTGTTCCTGTGTTACTGTGTTACTGTGTGTTCCTGTGTTACTGTGTTACTGTGTGTTCCTGTGTTACTGTGTTACTGTGTGTTCCTGTGTTACTGTGTTACTGTGTGTTCCTGTGTTACTGTGTTACTGTGTGTTCCTGTGTTACTGTGTTACTGTGTGTTCCTGTGTTACTGTGTTACTGTGTGTTCCTGTGTTACTGTGTTACTGTGTGTTCCTGTGTTACTGTGTTACTGTGTGTTCCTGTGTTACTGTGTTACTGTGTGTTCCTGTGTTACTGTGTTACTGTGTGTTCCTGTGTTACTGTGTTACTGTGTGTTCCTGTGTTACTGTGTTACTGTGTGTTCCTGTGTTACTGTGTTACTGTGTGTTCCTGTGTTACTGTGTTACTGTGTGTTCCTGTGTTACTGTGTTACTGTGTGTTCCTGTGTTACTGTGTTACTGTGTGTTCCTGTGTTACTGTGTTACTGTGTGTTCCTGTGTTACTGTGTTACTGTGTGTTCCTGTGTTACTGTGTTACTGTGTGTTCCTGTGTTACTGTGTTACTGTGTGTTCCTGTGTTACTGTGTTACTGTGTGTTCCTGTGTTACTGTGTTACTGTGTGTTCCTGTGTTACTGTGTTACTGTGTGTTCCTGTGTTACTGTGTTACTGTGTGTTCCTGTGTTACTGTGTTACTGTGTGTTCCTGTGTTACTGTGTTACTGTGTGTTCCTGTGTTACTGTGTTACTGTGTGTTCCTGTGTTACTGTGTTACTGTGTGTTCCTGTGTTACTGTGTTACTGTGTGTTCCTGTGTTACTGTGTTACTGTGTGTTCCTGTGTTACTGTGTTACTGTGTGTTCCTGTGTTACTGTGTTACTGTGTGTTCCTGTGTTACTGTGTTACTGTGTGTTCCTGTGTTACTGTGTTACTGTGTGTTACTGGGTGTTACTGTGTTACTGTGTGATGTTGTGACAGTGAGGATCAGACTGAGGTCCACACTGTCAGCTGTCTGGTCGAGTGAAGATGCGGCTCCATCCGATCTCTGCTTTATTATTCAGGAACTAAATTAGCTGTAGCGCTGCGAGCGGCGGGCGGCTGCAGGGTCAAACACATGCAAATATTAGCATGTTGGGATGTTTAAACACGCGGAGAGGAACACTTCATCATGTGTGTGTGTGTGTGTTTTATGGCTGCGTCTGCTCTCTCAGTGTGTTTGACTTTAATTATCTCGGTACTTACAGCCTGATATCAGCTAATGAAGCGTGTGTGTGTCGGTCAGTGATGAATGGGACGCGTCACGTTAAAACATGATAAATCGGACTCGGCCCCCCTGGACATCAAAAACACGGCGACGTCCAAGCGGTGAGCACAGGATCATGGGTAAATGAGTCTCCCCCGGTGGGTGGAGGGAGAGGGGAGGAGAGGGGAGGGGAGGGGAGGAAGAGGATTGTGGAAATCACAGTGGCCAAAAGCACACAGAGCTGAAATGTCAGGCCCCTGAAGAGGGGCCCCGGCAGAATAAAACACCAAGACGAAAAAGAGCAGGCTTCACTTTCATGCAGAGAGGAAACACAACACACACACACACACACACACACACACACACAGTCTCTGTAGGTTGACTGGATTCTGGTCATGTCCATCTTCTCTCTGTGGGTGTTAGTGTCACTGTTCAGTCCCTCCAGGATTTCACTGTGTTTTTTATGGTTGTTGCAGCTGAAACATCTGATTCCTCAGCAGCTTTTCTGAAAAGTTGTGATGTTTTCAGATGTTTGTTTTTTAAAGATGATTTTAGATCTTTTTTTTATGTTTTTAGATTTTTTTTTAGATTTTTTTTTTTTTAGATGTTTTTTATATTTTATTTTTTTAGGAACAAAACACTGTCTGTTTTGTATAATTCATTAAAAACTCAAAGGCAACTTGTTCCAGTGAGATTGAATCCAGGTGAGTGCAGGTGTTGACCCAGTCTGCTCAGTCTGCATCACAGGTAGAGCTCATCTTTATAATCACCTCATCAATTTGTCCATTTATAAATTGAGTTCAAGTGGACATGGATAAACTGATTAGACTTTGGTGGTCAAAGGTCATAGGTCAACATTTCACACAGATGGTTCATATTTTCTCTGACTCTGGATAAACAGGGATGTGACCTGGAACTAGTCTGAGTGGCGGAGGGATACGACCATGAGGAGGTGGTTCTAGTCTGTTTTTGTTGCGAGACGCGCCGTGTGAAAAACAGACAAGATGGCGAATCTCCAGATCGTGAGACGTGTGCATCACGAAGACGGTGTGTCGTTAACATGAGCGCCAAAATGAAACCACGCATCCAGTGTGTTCCTGGTTTAACTTGCTTTAAATTCATGGTTTCAGACGTATTACGCAGGTAAATGGAAACACACCTGGTGACACTGACACTAACCTGCAGCTTCCTACAGAAACACGATTGTCTCTTGAAATTCGTCTCTGCAGATCATCTGAACTGAGTCTGTTGAATTGTGTTTAGTTGTATTGACAGGTGTTTCTATTATTATGTCCAACACACTGACGACACACCTGTCAGTATACTGCAGCCTCCTCATGATCGTACAGGTGAGCCAGCACCTGTGAAACAGTCTGAGCTGTTGTAGCGAGGTGTTCCTAATAAACTGGACACTGATGATGTGAGACGAACACATCAGATCCAGATGTTTTAAAGACGGAGACGAGACAAATTTAAAACGTGAAGAAGAAGAGACACAGAGGACGATGTCGTCTGACTCCCTGCTCGTCGACTGTCAGGCTCGCAGCCTAATGACACAGAGACAGACTTAATGGACCCACCAAGACAGTGATTATCACCCCTGTAATCCTACAGTTCATTAGTGCCCCCCCCCTAATAATTAAGTTGGAGAAGTGCCGGGCTCCAGGGATCCTCCTCCTCCTCCTCCTACTCCTCACTAATGCACACATTAACACTTAGCCTCTGTTGGACTTTAAAGTGAAGGTGTTTGGAGGACTTGGTCTGTGTCTGGTCTGGTCCTGGGGAGGGACACATTGGTGGGGGTGGGGGCAGGGGGCGGGGTCTTGGTAGCGTTAGTTAACCAGCTTGTTTCCTAGTTGAACTTTATGTCGTGTTGTGTGAACAAACTGACTTCAGTTCGACATTTAAATTCATCTGCTGCACAAATCAGTTTAGTTCTTGCCTATCTTAAAGCACCCTGTGGTGCAATGAATTCTGGGTAAATTTTTTTCAAAACAAAGAAGAAAATGACAGAGGAACCACATCCAGCTTCTGAGCTGTGAGAGACACACTGAGTCTCAGTGCAGACTGAACTGAGCTTAACTCACAGGCCAGTGGAGTTGATTGGATGATGAGCAGCAGGTGAGCAGCTGAATTGGCGGGAACAGAGACCGGGAAGCCACGCCCCCCCCCCCCCCCCCCCCCCCGCCCACACACACACACAAACAGGTACAGAGACAAACTGGGAACCAGCGAGACACAGCAAGGACCAGGACTTCAGTTTATTTCATTTAAAGAAAATCCATCTCAACAGCTGAATATGAAAAACATTAATGATGACTGATGATTGATTAATGATCATGTAAATGTGTTGGGGGGGTTCAGTGTTTCTGAATCTGCTGCAGAGAGATGAAGATAGAAACAGGTTGAGACGAAGAGGCGAGGTCTCCGACCGACGCCCCGCCAAAATAAAACTTAATTGTATAAACATGAAAATGAATTACGAAGTGAAGACGGAGTGAGAGGAAGAGGACATGACTGGACCCCGAGCAGTGAAACACACACACACACACACACACACACACTGTCTCCTGGACCGTGGTGGAATCTGTAAACATTATGAGAGAGTGGACGGTCGTCCTCTGAGGACGCCGGCTTCATGCATAATGCAGACGCAGAGTTTGACCGCTGGCCTGCAGCTGATTGGCCGTCTTGGGGTCAAGGCTGGGGCGAGCGGGGGCGCGGAGGAGGGGTGAACCTTCCATCTCCAACAGCCTGGATGAGTGACCGACCGCCTGGACCCCCCCAAACCCCAACAGACACACACACACACACACACACACACACACACACACACACACACACAGTGCGATCGATGCGGGTGGACTGAGGAGCTGCAGGATCATCCGACCACATCGACTGTTTTCACTTTCTTCATCACTAGGATGAAGATGAAGATGAAGAGGTGAAAGCTCTGTGTTCAACTCACAGCGCCCCCCAGAGGCTGCAGAGCTCCAGCAGCAGCTACAGTGTTGCCTGAAGGGGGCCCCAGAGGAAACGTCCTGGAGGGGTTCGTCCTCTATCTATCTATCTATCTATCTATCTATCTATCTATATATCTATATATCTATCTATCTATTATATATCTATCTATATATCTATCATCTATCTATATATCTATCTATCTATCTATCTATCTATCTATCTATCTATCTATCTATCTATCTATCTATCTATCTATCTATCTATCTATCTATCTATCTATCTATCTATCTATCTATCTATCTATCTATCTATCTATCTATCTATCTATCTATCTATCTATCTATCTATCTATCTATCTATCTATCTATCTATCTATCTATCTATCTATCTATCTATCTATCTATCTATCTATCTATCTATCTATCTATCTATCTATCTATCTATCTATCTATCTATCTATCTATCTATCTATCTATCTATCTATCTATCTATCTATCTATCTATCTATCTATCTATCTATCTATCTATCTATCTATCTATCTATCTATCTATCTATCTATCTATCTATCTATCTATCTATCTATCTATCTATCTATCTATCTATCTATCTATCTATCTATCTATCTATCTATCTATCTATCTATCTATCTATCTATCTATCTATCTATCTATCTATCTATCTATCTATCTATCTATCTATCTATCTATCTATCTATCTATCTATCTATCTATCTATCTATCTATCTATCTATCTATCTATCTATCTATCTATCTATCTATCTATCTATCTATCTATCTATCTATCTATCTATCTATCTATCTATCTATCTATCTATCTATCTATCTATCTATCTATCTATCTATCTATCTATCTATCTATCTATCTATCTATCTATCTATCTATCTATCTATCTATCTATCTATCTATCTATCTATCTATCTATCTATTATATATCTACCTATCTATCTATTATATATCTATCTATCTTCTGTCTACAGGACGCGGTTCGTTCAGAACTCGGACTAAATAAATGAAAGTCTTTCCTCTTGTCTCTGTCTCTTTTCTTCTCTTCTCTTTGAGAACGAGCTCTGAGGTTCAGAGGCCAATTCCAACATCTCCTTCTCTTTTTTCCATTTTTAATGGAGACGTGCTCCATGATTTATTCAAATGACAAACCTCTCCGTTCTCTCTTTTTCTTTCCTGAGGTATTAGTCACTGGGTGCTAATGTCAGATTACTTTACTGGCCATTCTGCTGGTGATAAATGACTGAGACAGGCAGTAAAAAATAGATCAAAACCACTGGGATGAGAAGGAGGAGGAGGAGGAGGACGGAGCAGAGAGGCCGTTAAATCATTTCCCTCCGCCGCCCGACAGGCCTCGGAAAATGCCACCCATTATTCGTGTGCCGCGGCTAATCAAAGCCCGGCAGTGATTAGAGAGAGGAGACGCAGCAGCTCCTTCCTCCTCCACCTTAACAAGCCATTATCACTGCGCCTGAGCCGCAGCGAGCCTCGCCGCCGCACCCGCTGAAATATGGAGCACTTCACCGCGCTCGCTACATCACAGGCCGCGGCTCAAACTGTCTTATTACACCTTAAATATGTAATTAAGCAATTTTCTCAAGGAGCCGAGGATCACAGACACAGAGGGGGGAGGGGGAGGGGAGGGGGGGGGGGGTCTTTAAGATCTGAAAACACATTTCACTGATTTTAAATTTAATAAATGATCTTAAGAATTAATATCAGTCAACAGAGAAACTGAAGGTCATGACCTCAGTCTGTACATGTGTGAAAACTGAACTTTCAAAATAAAATATTCATGCTTTGTCACAAATTTTATTTGGATTTATAATATTTTGTCATTGTACTGTCAAAAAAAACAAAGACAAATGTTTGTTAGATAAAATGAGACCATGTCTAAACTGAGTCAAACTTTAAACTATTTCAAGTCAAAATGAGGAGAAACTACGTCGAAATACTTTATTTTGAAATTGGATTATGAGACAGCAGACTCTGACGAGCAGCAGCTATTTTTCATATCAACTTTCACACGTTTGGTTTTTGTTCTTTAACGTTTTTTATTTTAGTTTCACCTCTCTGCATTTTAAATTACAGTTAATGGACTTCATGTTCTTTATGCTGGAAACTTTTAATTGCACTGAAATAATTTATTTTATTTTCCTTTTTCCTTTTTTACTTTGTTATTTTTCTCTTTCTGCAGCAGCTGCTTCGCTCCTCATTTTACAAACCTCTATTTAAATCTGAATGACATCACACAACCACTGGAGATGACACTGTCACCGTTAACTGTGTAAATTAATTGAACTTTAACTTGATGAATTATAACTTTTACACTTCCTGTCCACAGTTGAACCAAAGTTCAGGTTCTAAATCAGCTGCTCTCTGTGGCTTTAGGAATCAAACAGGAGGAAATAGAGCGTCAGTTGGGGACTATTTTGCGCGGCGGACTGAGCAGGACGGTGTGCGAGTCCTTCAGTGGAGCGGTACCTGCTGCAGAGGCCGCTGCTCCTCTCAGACTGGATTACGTGGAGCTGAGCTGTAGATTTATTTGATGCCTCTCTCCTCCGGTCGTCAGCAGCAGCCTGACAGCAGAGTTTTTCGCTCGTGGCTAAAACAGTGAAGTTCATCCCATCACACTCGTCTAATTGCCACCGAGGGGAAACTGAGAGCCGACTCTCTCATCTCTGAGAAATGGCTGCCCATGATAATGACCCAGCACATTTCTCTTCTCTGAGCCTCCGTAACAAGACTGTTGAAGGCCGCAGCAGCAGGAACACAGAGGTTTATCACAGACTGACCACAGATCAGCAGGAGAGGGTCAACACTGCAGCGTCTGCGTGTCATGACTCCACACCTCTTTAACACGTGGAGCTTCAGTCCGTCAGCTCTGTGCACACATCTCAACTCCTCTGGTGTTCAGACAGTCACGTCCCCCAGAGGATGAATCCCAACAAGAGTCCGCCTCCAGGAGGATGTGACCGCACGCTGTCAAAACGAGATGTCGTCGGCAAGATGGCAGACGTCGTGAAGACAACGGCAGCTGGACACAGGCCTGTTTCTCTATGATGTCATGAATAATAATGAAATAAATAAAAACATAATAATCTGTGGGGTTGTGCTGATGGACGATGATCTCAGAGATCGACGATCATCAGAGCAATCGCTCCTGTCTCTGCAAAAATTAAGACGACAACGTATCAATTTATTATTATCTTCATTTGTTTTATTAAATCAACAGACAGTTTCTCATCCTGCTGCTTTTTAAGGTTGTAAATAGGAGAGAGAGAGTTGAAATAATTAGCTGTTTCCTGCTGATTTCGAGTGAATATTGTGAATGCTTTAGGTTTATATATCGAACAATTCATAAACTACCGTCCACGTTCTTCTGTTTGTTTATCCGTGTGTTTGTTTACCTGTGTGTTTGTTTACCTGTGTGTTTGTTTACCTGTGTCTGGGCCTCAGGGGCAGCAGTCTGTGCAGCTCCTGTTGATCTGTGAGTGTCGGAGCCTCAGACTGAGACGCTCCGGTCCGTCCAACAGCGAAGCTAAAGCTAAAGCTAGTTAGCTCTTTCACACCGGACTGGGAGGAACAGTGATGTGATGTAACAGGAAGTGGGCGTGACTGTAACTGATGATCCTGCAGACGGATCCTCCCTGAGACGTTGTGGTCTGAAAGAGAGTCCGGTCCTCACAAGTCAGGTTTGTCCCCAGGGTCCCCAGGAGTCATGTTTATGTGTTGATGAGTGACGTCACGTCGGATCTCTGTTTGATTTTCACACTCGCTTCGTTTTCTTTCTTTAATTTCTTATATATTCAGGTGTTTTTTTTCCATGTTCAAACACACACACACACACACACACACACACACACACACACACACTCTTCACCTGATGTGTTCATGTGTTCATCCATAACAGCAGGTGACAGGTGTCCTGTACCTGCTGGTCCCGCCCACCCAGCCACTCTCACCTGTTTCTGCTGCGTTCACGCGCCAGTGGGAAAGTTCGACATCTGGGATTCACATCTCTGTCGCTTCTTCAAACAAATAAAGATGATTTAACAAACTTATTGTACAGAAATATTAGATTTGATGGTGAATTGTTCCAACTGTAAACTGTGTAATAAAAACTACAGACAGATTCATGGAGTAAATATAAAAACAATATTTCCCTCTGAATAATGACAAGGCACCGACCAAACTCGGTACAGATTTGTCACTATTCAACATTTAAATAATTACCTCTGTAAATAAATTAAGATCTGGCTCCTGGTTTGTAATTCTTCTGGTGAATACTCAATCACTTTTATTTGAATTTCTTTTTGTAAAAAACCTCTCATCAGAATTACTGCAACAACAATTCCCCACGAGCAAACAAAACTAATGTGTAAGGATAGATAGAATAATTCAACTGTCCTGGTGTCAAGTGTCTTTATTGTCATTGTTAAAAACAACAAGACGGTGAAGCAGCACAAAACAAAAACAGAACTGGTGCTAATAATAAATCGATGTAATAAACAAATAAAAATAGTTTGAGTAATTATTAATATAATTATTAGTAGTTCAAATCTAGTTTAAAATGCAGATTATGGTGGTCAAAGCCGCTGTGACTGTGTGCCGCCATCTTGTTAATGTTACTGACCTTGTGTCAGAAAACAAACCGTAAACAAACAATAAACAAAGGAACTGTCATGGCGGCAGCCGCAGGACTCGTCACGTCGTCAGTCATTTAAAATCTTTGCTGCTGGATTCAGAGAACCAGAACAAAGATCTGAGGCAGGTGTTTTCACAGCTCGTCTCTGTACAAGAGTCAAAGTTTATTTGTGTGTTGAGTTTATTTGCAGCTTTTTTCAAGATAAAAATTTAAATAAAACTTGAATAAAACACACAATGAAATTATATGAATATAATAAATAATCTAATCTGTGATCACACCAACGCGTTTAGTCTGATAACGTAAACATGAGAAGTCCCACAGGACTTAAATGCAACGTAAACCCCCGAAAACTCCCAGCACCCTTCCAGAGGACGTGACCTCAGACCTGAGTGTGGATGTGTAGGACCGGCAGGAGGAGATGGAGGTTCAGGTTCAGCTCTGCAGAGACTGAGCGAAGCTGCAAACAGCCAATAAGTCGTACATTATTTACCTCGGAGCTCCGGGAGCTGCTGCCAAAAACCAGTCTGAGCCGGAGAGCTCCCAGTCCGGCTCTGTGGGGATGATGGTGCTAATAATGAAAACCTGTCACAGCTCTGTCTCCTCTCTGCAGCCGCTCTCACAGAACTGAGACACGTTCGATCAGCAGCTTCTTTTTAAGTCTGTGTGTACTATCATCTGGGTCAGGTCTTCATAAAACCTGCAGCCAGATTCACCGAAGCCGTTCACACCCTCAGTGACAACACGAACGTCTGATGTTTGTGATGCAGAGGAAAAACGAGTGTTTAAAGTCTCCTCAGTGATCGTCACAGTCTCAGCTCGTTAAACAGGTGAGTGTGTCAGAGCATCGTTAGAGCTAATTAAAGCTCGTCAGTGAAGCAGCAGCAGAGGAAGAAAAGCTCAGAGTCAAAGTTACAATACTACAGTTTATTTAACTTTCAACATGTCCTCGTTATTTCATATGATTGTTTTTATCACTGATTCATCATTTACAGCTGATTTTAACTTTATATTCTGTTGGTTTGATCTGAGCATCAGATGTTTGTTTATTGGTTTTATATTAAAGTTCTGCCTGAAAAAAGTCACTTCAACCTGAAATCTGAGTGTGAACGAAGCTGACGCATAAATGTAGAGCAGCAACAACATGTTCAGCGTTTCCCTCCGAAATGTGACAGTGTAAAGCAGCATAGAAAACAACAGAATAGAAGAATAGTCTAGAATATATGTCATATGTAGAACAGAATAAAACAATTGAATAGAGTAAACCAGAACACAACAGAATATAATAGAACAAAATAAAACAGAATAGAGTACAGTAGAATTGAACAGAATGAAATAGAACACAATAGAACAGAGTAGAACAGAATAATAAAAGAGAATAGAATAGAATGTGATAATTGTCATCACACATTGTCGTATCAATGAAATTTGCTGCAGCTCCTGAAAACATCCACACACACACACACACACACACACACACACACACACACACCTGTGAGCACTGACAAAGCAGATAAAAAAATGAAATAGATAATAAAAATAAAAATATAAGAGACGTGTATCAGGTGCTCTGAGATGGATTACTGGATTCTGTTGTGCAGTTTGTCGTGTTTCAGGTCTTTATTCCTGTGTAGAGTTGTGTTTTGATTGGGGGGGGGGTAAAAACTGGTAAAAACTGTTCAACAGAACCAGAGTAAATGTACTTTTGAACTTTGTGCCAGTGCAGCAGAGAGCAGATCTGAAGGAGAATGTGTCTGAACAGACTGCAGGTAGAAAAACACTCACATTACAAAAACATAAAAAAACTCAATATAACAAGAATAAAACGATTTTAAAAATACAGCATGAATAAAACACACATATTGTTCTCATCCACTATTTAAAGGAACCTGTGGTGTTTAGTGATTTTTAAAGCAGCTGTCATGTTTATTTTATAGAAATGAATGAAGTGAAAAACAGTTTAATGTTCAGGTGTTTGTGTTGGAACTCAGTCAGAGAGCAGCTGGTGGAGACCCACACAGAACACACAGAGAGGGAACCAGACGGAACCAGAGGGAACACACAGAGAGGGAACCAGATGGAACCAGAGAAAACACACAGAGAGGGAACAAAGAGAGAGGGAACCAGACGGAACCAGAGGGAACACACAGAGAGGGAACCAGATGGAACCAGAGAAAACACACAGAGAGGGAACAAAGAGAGAGGGAACCAGACGGAACCAGAGGGAACACACAGAGAGGGAACCAGATGGAACCAGAGAAAACACACAGAGAGGGAACAAAGAGAGAGGGAACCAGACGGAACCAGAGGGAACACACAGAGAGGGAACCAGATGGAACCAGAGAAAACACACAGAGAGGGAACAAAGAGAGAGGGAACCAGACGGAACCAGAGGGAACACACAGAGAGGGAACCAGATGGAACCAGAGAAAACACACAGAGAGGGAACAAAGAGAGAGGGAACCAGACGGAACCAGAGGGAACACACAGAGAGGGAACCAGATGGAACCAGAGGAAACACACAGAGAGGGAACACACAGAGAGGGAACACACAGAGAGGGAACCAGACGGAACCAGAGGGAACACACAGAGAGGGAACACACAGAGAGGGAACCAGAGGGAACACACAGAGAGGGAACCAGAGGGAACACACAGAGAGGGAACCAGAGGGAACACACAGAGAGGGAACCAGAGGGAACACACCACGACACATGAATCCTCTGGTCGATCCGACACTTCCACAAAAATACAGCTCAGAAAAAAGAATCTGAGCATGAGCAGTATGAGCATTATTACTCTAGCTTGTTTTTGATTGGAGGAAAGAGACTTGTTTTTCTACACGAGGAGAAGTGGCTGAAATGACGATTTATTCTCCTCAATTAGGAGGTTTCTTTCTGTTTTTTTTAAACAATTTATTTATTGAATCTTCAAAATTACAGGTACAAGTACAGTAAAACAAAATAAATAAAATAAAATAGGTCAAATAAGTACATGAAAATAAAATAATAAAATAAAATAAAAAAGAACACGTTAAAGTAATTCCTTAAAGCCAATTACCCCAACCCACGAAACGTAGGTACCAGAGGAATACAAATACATAAATACATAAATAAATAAATAAATACATATAGATAAAAAGGGGTGAACATTTAGTGAAGTCAACATGAGTCTCCAGTATCGAGCCCCAGTAATGTTTGAATTCATTACATTGCAGAACATGTGAAGAAGGTTACCTGTGTCGACGTGTTCCTGTCTCCTTATAAAAAACTCAATAAAAAGAGTTTTCACTTCTTTGATTTGAGGCCGAAATTTCACTGAAACTTAGAGTTATTTTTCCTTGGAAATAATTAAAAAAAAATAAAACTGATAAAGAAGCAGCAGATGTGTGGAGAAAGATTAAAAGTAATTTGTTGTAAAGACGTTGTAGTTTGCAGCTGAAACAAGCAGCAGCAGCAGCAGCATTGATTTCAGCCGTGTCCTTGAAATCATCAGAGGACAACAGACCGAGCTGCTGCCTCACATTAATGCTGTTGTTGTTTTTTGTTTGTTTGTTTCTCCTCCTCACTTATCGATCAGCTGCTGAAAACCTGACAAACGGACCAATCCCAGCAGGCCGAGGGAGATTTCAGGAAACAACCTTGGAGATGACGGAGGGAAGCATCAGCGCTGCGATGTTTATTAATTCATCAGTTGCAGCTCACGTGCCGCTTCTTCTTCTTTAACATCTCCTGGGTGAAATAAACTGACAGACGTGAGGAGGGATGATGATGATGATGATGGAGAGACGCATTAGTCAGACGATCACAGAGGGAAACATGTCTGTTCAAAACACACTTTACGACCTTTAACCTTTCATTCCTGCAGCTGGTGACTCGAACATTTATGATTATTTGTTCATGTATTTGTTCGGTTACTTTATATTATTCCAGCTGTTTTTTATTATACTGTCATTCATCAGGTAGAGGTGTTAAAAAATATATAAACATTCAGATCTGATTACAGCTGCATTATAACCAGTTATTACATCTTTATATACTGATTTACACAGATAAATAAACTGCTATTACATCTTTATATACTGATTTACACAGATAAATAAACTGTTATTACATCTTTATATACTGATTTACACAGATAAATAAACTGTTATTACATCTTTATATACTGATTTACACAGATAAATAAACTGTTATTACATCTTTATATATTGATTTACACAGATAAATAAACTGTTATTACATCTTAATATACTGATTTATACAGATAAATAAACTTAAATAAAGGTCAATTCATAGGAGAAATCAGAACAATTACTAAACATTAATTAACAATTAAACATGTCGTTATGTCTGATTATAAATGACATTATAATGTGTTTTATAGCAGCGTAACCAGGAAAACAGCTGTTTACCCTGTCTCCAGTCTTTATGCTAAGCTAGGCTAACCAACTACTTTCCCATTGACAGTACAGACGTTAGAGTGGGATCAACCTGAACAACCAACCTTATTGTTTGAGCTCCTCTTAAAAGAAGCAGGTGGTGGTGATGGTCACATGACAAGAGCTTCAGCCATCATTGTCTTTATAAGACAAGAGGTTATGATACGTCCTCTGAGCAGCTACGTCTTCAGGCCAGACTGGAGGCTAGCTGGTTAGCATGCTAACTTTAGTAGAAGAAAAGACGTGACAGAGACAAGAGTAAACACTGGTGTTTGGTTCCACCTCTGGAGACAGATGTTGATGTGGAACTCACGTTTCTTCCAGACTGGTCAGTAAACAGCTGCTAATGCTAATGTTAGCTATGTAGCCATAGCTAAACTTAAATGTAGCTCCTTGAATTCATCAGTAAAGCAGATATTTAAGATTAAATTCAAAATTTTCTTGTGCTAGAGAAAATAATTAAATGGTTAATAATTCTGAGGTGATTTGAAGTTTCTATTTCCCTGCAGATGTTTTATTTTTCTACTTTTAACACTTATTTACTGCAGAGATAATTAAGTTTAGAGAAAGTTTTTTATTCAGTCGTGGACATGTCAAAGTGTTTTGTTAAGCAAACAGGAAGTTGTCTAATTAGATCTGGCAAATTAAAAAAAAGGTTGATTTCTGAGGAGGAGCTGAGCGAAGACAGACTGTCTGAGCTCTTTATTAATCGTCCACCTCTAATTCAACTGAGCAGCCCGTCATTAAAACGCTGAGACTCTCGTCCTGTACGAGCTTTTTTCACGACACTATTTATCTTTTTGGCTGCTTTAAGCCTCCAATTTGTAATGAGTTATTGGGCTGTTCCCCAATATTCCCCTGTGATTGAGCAGGAAGTATTCGGGACATGATTTATAGATGTTAATTGTGGTGTTTCAAAAATTCACAATGGAGAACAGGAGGAGGGAAAAGAGAAGGAGAAGTGAGGTGCACATCTGGAGAAGTCATCACGACCCAAGCCAAGTTTCTGCTCCTGGGAGGGAAGTAAAAGCAGAGCTGAATGTGAACTAAGCTGCACCCTGGAGAGTACAAAATATTTTCCCCTGTCAGCTCGGCCCCGGGCCCCTCAGCTCGGCCCCAGGCCCTTCAAATCCCCAACGTGCCGACCTCTGCCGAACCCTGGTCCACATCGTACCCGGCGCTGCAGGAGCTCCGCCGCTCTCTGCCCAAACAAGACATATTTGTATTTGATATTAAAGCAGCATCAGGCAGGACATCAATCACCGTGAGGAGAAACAGTCTGGGTGGGGGGAGGGGGAGGAGAGGTGAGGGAGGGGGTGAGGATGGGAAAACAATATGTGTCTTTTCCTGACCCACCTGCAGTTTCTGGGGAAAGACCCAACCGTCGCTCCCATCCACCCAAGACTGAAGAGAAGTTCATGAAAATGAGTTGAAGTGCGTCCAGAGGAGCTAATGATCCCTCCCTCCTCACCCCCCTCACCCCTCCTCACCCCCTCTGACTCCATCAGTGAGTCCATCCATAACCTCACATGTTTTCCACACGCTGCTGACACACGGGGAGGGTCGGTGTGATGACGTGGTGAAGTGAAGCTCAGAGCCGACGATGTTCAGGAGAAGAAACAAGCAGCTCGTCTGAAATCGAGCTTCACACAGTTTCATGTTGTTTCACGTCCAAGAGAAAAACTCACCCGTGACAAAACCTTTCAAAGTAAAAGTCTCAAACTACAAAAGATAAAAGCAAAAAACTTCTTTTCAAAAATCCTCGATTACAAATTCAGTAGATTTAAAAACATTAAAGGTCATGAAGGTTGTGATTTTAGTTTATTTATAGATAAATTCATATTTTATAAAATATTAATCTGTGGAAAAAAAATCTAATTTTGAAAATAACATAATACATTTAAATAAGTTTGTAGTTCATTTATAGATATGTTTTTTTAAACAAATACATTTACAGTAGTGGATTAATGGACGATAATATACGGACGTATACATAACGGATTATTACAATGTGCTCAGGGGATTTAAAGCCTCACAGTTTAAAACCATCCATTCATTTTCACCTTCACCAAACATGGTTTTTTTAAGGTGGAAATCAAGAGATGATTTTTATATTATTGGGTTTATTTAAATGTATTTTTCATCCTTTTAAATCTGAAGATAATCAATTAAAACACATTTGAATCCATGAATCTGAATCTCTTGTTTTAATTTTTGTGTTTTTGGCTCCAAAAAGTCTAAAAAAGATTTGAACAAAAAAACAAATCCAGTGTTTTCAGTTGGTTTGACTGCGACTGAATGAACTCTGAGTGACACACTGAGTGTGTCAGTGTGACCTCTGACCCCTGCAGGAGGTCTGAGGGGGGTGGGGGGGATCAGAGGAGGTCCACTTCCTGTTAGTCAGAATAAAACTCAGATCAGATTCAAAGTGTTTCAGCTGATGATTTTCTTTTCCCTCCTTCAGCTCAGGTTTCATGTGAATTTGCATAAACTCACACATGGTGGCGAGCGCTGCCGAGGGACTTCCCACCCCCGCCGTCATTCATGTTGCACTCCAAAGGATTGTGGGAAGCTTGAGGATGATAAATGTATACGCCCCCCCTCTCCCCCCTCCTCCCCTCCACACCACGTCCTCTTTCAGTTCGCCGTTGGCACGAAGCTCCTCAAAGGTTCCCGTTGAAATTAGGCTCTTTTCTTTCTTTTTTATTATCTTTTTAAACGCACCACCTGCCCCCTCCTCCCCCCGCCTCCCCCCCGTGGTCCCATCTCCCATCTCAGGTTAATCCCCCCCCCCTTTCCCTCCCTGTTGGACCCTCCTCTTTCTTTCCTCTCAACATCTTTTAAGTTGTGGAGCAGAACAGATGGCAGAACATGTAGCTGACCTAAAATACATCTCTCCTCTGGGAGATGTTTCCAGCTCTCAATATGGCCGAGCTTCCTCCTATAAGCGACGGCGAGGATCGGCGAGGAGACGGCCGACTCTGAGGGGAGGAGGAGGAGACGCTGATCGAGATGTATCGGCGTCAGGAGGCCGAGCGGCGGAGACACAAAACTAAAAGTGCAGCAGAACTCCATCAGTGACATTTAACAGCAAACAGAGGTTTTTTTTGGAGGATCTCTTCTCAGAATTATAAATATCATTCCAGGTGATCCCGGCTTTTGGCAGGGATTTATTTCTTGGCTCCGAGCTGCAGCTTCTCTTCCCGTCCACATTCCCCGCGGGGCCCCGACACAAAGCCAGCACTGCTGTTTATTTTCTATCTATACTGTTTATTACATATGGAGCCAAAACATAAAAATAAAATATGATATGTGGGGACGGTTCAGACCGAGTCTCTTCAGAGGCCGAGGCACAAAGTCACTCATGAGTGGGATCTCAGGTTGTTCCTATCGTGTTACTTTATGTTTCTACTGCATCAGTGTTTTAACGCCGTCGAGCGTCAGCTGATCAGAACAGATCTCAGGTCAGCTTCACTTCATAATTTCACTGTGGGGATTTTCTTCTTTCTTGGTTTATACTATTGTAAACTGAAAGTCCTGCTGTTGTTCTGGCCTGGGACTGGTTCTGATCTTGGTTCTGACCTTGGTTCTGATCTTGGTTCTGATCTTGTTTCTGATCTTGGTTCTGATCTTGGTTCTGATCTTGGTTCTGATCTTGGTTCTGATCTTGGTTCTGATCTTGGTTCTGATCTTGGTTCTGATCTTGGTTCTGATCTTGGTTCTGATCTTGGTTCTGATCTTGGTTCTGATCTGTTGGAGAAAACAAACACATTGATGATAAAATCTTTGTGATTTTTCACTGTTTTCTGAAATGTAATGAACCAAACAAACCATCAATTGATCGAACTCATTTTCAGATGAATAAGAATTACCCAGAAATATCATCAATAAATAGTTTCAGTGTTGTAGGTCCGGGGTTCTGTTTATGAATAAATCATAGAGTTTTTTTCTATTATATATAGATTGTTATTCATATGATTATTGTTGTCTTTCTTTATTTCTAAATGATTAATATTATTTTGTTGTTGTCTGTGAGAACCTCCCTCCCTGTAGAACCTGCTGCTGATCACACGACGGTCGTCTGACACGGACTCATTCATCAAACCTGTAAATAACACACTTCCTGTTTGACTGCAGTCGTGGTTCTGGAGTTCAGACTCAGTGACACTGACATTATTTCCTCCAGTCACAAACACAGAAAATGACAGGCTGAGTTTTTGGAGGCTCGATGCTTCTGAGGATTTAACTGGACGCAGTCACGGCTGAGCGGGAAAGAAAAACACCTCTTGCTGGTTTTATGTTTCTGTCTGATAAGAAATGAATATGAAATATCTTTAGTGGCTTGTTATTTACCCAGGTACACAGCACAGAGAGCCACAGGTTTAAAACGTCACCATGTTCTCAGACAGGAGCCAGAGTGTGACCTGTTGTGTTATTTACCACTTCACATTTTCCACATGAGCTGGAACACTGTCAGAGTTCCCAGAGTTCAGCATCCGCAGCATCGTCCCCTCAGCTGAGAGTCGCCCAGAAACCACATCAGTGTTTGTGTGAGTCAGAGAGAAGTCAGTCGACCTCTGCGACTACACCCTGAACCTGACCTCCGCCTCGCACCGCCTCCCGCTAACTGAAAGCAGGAGGGAGATAATGTCACCAAGATGTGTCGCAAACAAAGAGGACCGGTGACAGGGGGGGGGTGTCGTTGGACGTTTTCCCGCCACCTCTGTGTGAACGATGTGTGGGATGAGGCGGTGAACGCGGTGATTTACGATGCAGACGACGTCGTTTGGCAGACACAACAGTAATTATTGTCTGAACGTGGAGTGATGTGGGGACGATTGTTTCGGGTCAAACTGAAGGAATTTGAGGAGAAAATAATTTGTTTTGGCAGCAAACAGTCTGAAAACATCAGAGTACGATCCTGTGTCACTGTCGACATGTGCGTCAAAGATGTTCCACGCAGACGCTGCGAAGGAGGCTTTTCTTGAATGATGGTGGAGGGAACGTCGAGACGTTCCTAAAGCAGTTTTAAGCTCAGCTCATGTTCTGTATCAGTGGAAGTTCAGATCAGTTCTTTAAATCCTGGTCTTTAGTTTCCACAAGACCAACACAAACTGAAGTGTGAGGGATTCATTAAACAGTGTGTTCGTCTGCTTTAATGTAAGATGCTAGCATGTGCGGCTAACAAGCTTGAGTCCTGACCCAGCACTCCAGACCAACAGGCACTACATCTGGATATCTTGTGTTACAGGTCACATTAGAAAATCCCTGTTCAGGTCTGGGACATCCTCCGTGGGGGGGCTGGGTCTGGATTATATCAGAGTTGAGCTGAGTCCAGGATGCAGCGCACGTTAGCTCAGATTTAGAGTTACGTTAGCCAAACCCATCAGTCGTAAAAGTTCTTCTCTCATAAAAGTCAAACCAGTGTGAAGTGTGTTTTTTTACATACAAATATGGGTCTGAACAACAACGACAACAACAACCACAACGACAACGACAATGACATCAACAACAACAACAACAACAATGAAAATGACATCAACAACAACAACAACAACAATGAAAATGACATCAACAACAACAACAACAACAATGAAAATGACATCAACAACAACAACAACAACAATGAAAATGACATCAACAACAACAACAACAACAATGAAAATGACATCAACAACAACAACAACAACAACGACCACGACAAAGACAACGACAACAACAACATCAAAATGTCAGATCACATTGGCTAAGCCTCTGTCATTTACCATGATATGATAGCTTTAGTCTCATTGTGTTAGCATGATATCATGTTAGCTTTAGCCACATTCTGTTTGCACAATAACAAACAGAATAACAAACAAACACAATATCCAATGTCTGACGGTTCCACGGTTCTCTCAGGTCCTGAAAGTTCTGCAGTTCGGATCCTGTCACTTAATTTGGAACAAGCTGTTGAAATTATTACATGGAAGACAGAAGATGTTTCAGTTTGAGTCGGATATAAACTTCTGTTAACGTCTCACTTCCTGTCTGAGCTCCAGAGGAAGTGGATCATGTGGGTCGACCTGTCTGCTGGTGTTTCTTCTCTTCGTGATACTCAGTCATATCGTCAGTGAGCAGGAACACACCAGGTGTGATGTCACAGACAGGTGAGCTCAGTAATGAACCTGCGTCTTACTGAATTCACACGAAATCATCTGATGAGATTCTCTCTGGATTTTATCATGTTTTCAGTCCACGACAGGAAACAAATCATTTCAATAAATCACTGAAGCAGGTTTATTGATTATTGATTGTTGCCCTCTGGTACATCTATACCTGTGTATTCACACAGCACCACAGACAGTCGCATCGTTTCTACAGTTCTTACAAACGTTCATTGTGAATGTGAAGGATCTCGTGTTGGCAGAGAGTCAGAACGCCGAGTCCAAGAAATATGGTCACAGTTCCGTATTTATTTTCTACATTTTTTACAGCTGGAAGTCAGAGTTTCCTGCTTTCTTACATTTCTGGAACGCAGCTCCACATATTTAATGTCTGAGTGTTTGTTGGCAGCGGGCGCAGAGGTAATGGAGGAGTGTTGAGAACAGCGGTGGCACGTCCTCTCAGGCTGGTCTGCAGCCAGAAACTGCCAGCTCACCCTCTCTGGATTTCACATTAAGATCGCCCACCAAGATCCAGAAACAAAAAAAAAAAACCCCGAACAACCTTCAGCTGCCGACAGACTGAGCGCGCTCCGACGTTGAGACACGCCTCCTCGTTCACTCGAGGTTATTATCTCATCACTCCAAAATACCAGTCATTACCGAGCCGGGCCGGGAGGGAAATGAGGACTTAAGTCGGAGAGGAAAGAAAAACATTCAGCAGCTTCAGTGCGTATGGAAGATCACGGCTGCCATGGAAAGAGTCAAAGTTCTGACAAACCAAACCATGAGATAAATTAAAGCACATCTGTCCCAGAGGTTTAGACGTATTGTCTCCATGACAACATGAGATAAATGCAGCAGCTCACATATAAAGAAATAAATATATGACATGTTGAAGGATCCAGCAGTTGTTCTCTATGTTAAAATAAAATGAAACAACCTGCAGAAACAAACTGTTTGATTCTTATTCTGCAGCATAAACCTCAGAGTCAGAGTGGATCATCAGAGACCTCTGGGTGGGGGGGTCCAGACCAGGCCAGTGTTTTACAGAAGAGGAGGGGCATATTACTGTGGCACACCTGGAGGCAGGTACTCAGGTACCTTATTACCTTACCTTATCTTGTTCTTTTCTATTTGATGCAACTGCACCTGTTGGTCTGTTTCCTCTTTAGTTATCCTCATTTATTGTTTGTATCAGAATTATTTTTCTACTTATTAATAATTACTAACTAATAGTTTCACATCTGTGTCTGTGTTGCTTCATTTTCCCCCAAAACGAGCTGGACATTAAGAAACCACACGTCAGAGAGTGAAGGACGTGATTCACTGCCGCATCGACGCAAACAAAGAACCTAAAGAATCTAATCTAAATGATGAGATAAAACATATGTAATGTTTCTACTTGTCTGGGCAGGTGCCTTCACTGTCCTCTGGACGTGGGACTTTTGAAAACTGCCATAATCCCTCCATCCTCCTGCTGTAACAACAGGAAGCAGGGAGTGCTGCAGTCTGTGGGTGGCTGGACGGGATTATCGTCGCGTGGACGCCCAAACAGGGAGGGAACTGATTGGGTGCCAGCTCGGAGCACCCCCCCCCCACCTCCCCCTCCTGTTTCATCCTTCATCCTGAGCAGCAAGTGCAGAGAGAACTCCACAACTCTCTCATGATTTACAACCCGGAGCGGCAGAGTTCACGGTGGATTCAAGCCAGCGACAAGCCCCCCTTTTAACACCAGCTTTGTATTGTAATGACCCCCCCCCCCACTGCACACCAATCCATTTTCTGTCCATTAGCAGCGAGCGGCCGCTACCGCCGCTGCAGCTAATATTCTTTAATTCACTCCACAAAGAGGGAGATTGTCCGGGGCCTCGCTGCACTTAATGCCTGCAATTACATCAGGTTACACATCCTGAAGTGACCCCCGGGGACCCGAGAGAGAGCCCCCGCCCCCCCACCCCCACCCTCCTAATCTACTCTAACCCATCCAAACACCTGATAGCTGCTGGCTGTGACGCCGTGGTCACAGAGCGTCTCTGCTGTCGCTCACGTCCATTAAGAAATAAAACATGTTGGAATGTGACCGGACGCCACAGATGGCCGACATCCCTGAAATAAGCCTGCAGCCAATTAGAGTCGGCACAATACAGGTTTTGTCCCGGAGCGGGGGGGGGTGTTGTTTTATGGCAGTTATTTATTGCCTTATAACTCAGAAATCAAATTAGTTCATATTGAGGAGGTCGAGCTGGAGCTCGCCCTGATTGATTCTCCTTCGCTGGGTCGACTTGATACGAGCGAGACGGGGCCAAAGAAAACAACAGAGTCCGTCCTGGAGAGGGACCAGAGGAGGAGCAGGAGGAGGAGGAGGAGGAGGAGGAGGAGCGGGGGGAGGGGGAGGCGCAGGAGGAGCAGGAGGGGCGGGAGGAGGGGGAGGAGCGGGAGGAGCGGGGGGAGGGGGAGGCGCAGGAGGAGCAGGAGGGGCGGGAGGAGGGGGAGGAGCGGGAGGAGCGGGGGGAGGGGGAGGCGCAGGAGGAGCAGGAGGGGCGGGAGGAGGGGGAGGAGCGGGAGGAGCGGGGGGAGGGGGAGGCGCAGGAGGAGCAGGAGGGGCGGGAGGAGGGGGAGGAGCGGGAGGAGCGGGGGGAGGGGGAGGCGCAGGAGGAGCAGGAGGGGCGGGAGGAGGGGGAGGAGCGGGAGGAGCGGGGGGAGGGGGAGGCGCAGGAGGAGCAGGAGGGGCGGGAGGAGGGGGAGGAGCGGGAGGAGCGGGGGGAGGGGGAGGCGCAGGAGGAGCAGGAGGGGCGGGAGGAGGGGGAGGAGCGGGAGGAGCGGGGGGAGGGGGAGGCGCAGGAGGAGCAGGAGGGGCGGGAGGAGGGGGAGGAGCGGGAGGAGCGGGGGGAGGGGGAGGCGCAGGAGGAGCAGGAGGGGCGGGAGGAGGGGGAGGAGCGGGAGGAGCGGGGGGAGGGGGAGGCGCAGGAGGAGCAGGAGGGGCGGGAGGAGGGGGAGGAGCGGGAGGAGCGGGGGGAGGGGGAGGCGCAGGAGGAGCAGGAGGGGCGGGAGGAGGGGGAGGAGCGGGAGGAGCGGGGGGAGGGGGAGGCGCAGGAGGAGCAGGAGGGGCGGGAGGAGGGGGAGGAGCGGGAGGAGCGGGGGGAGGGGGAGGCGCAGGAGGAGCAGGAGGGGCGGGAGGAGGGGGAGGAGCGGGAGGAGCGGGGGGAGGGGGAGGCGCAGGAGGAGCAGGAGGGGCGGGAGGAGGGGGAGGAGCGGGAGGAGCGGGGGGAGGGGGAGGCGCAGGAGGAGCAGGAGGGGCGGGAGGAGGGGGAGGAGCGGGAGGAGCGGGGGGAGGGGGAGGCGCAGGAGGAGCAGGAGGGGCGGGAGGAGGGGGAGGAGCGGGAGGAGCGGGGGGAGGGGGAGGCGCAGGAGGAGCAGGAGGGGCGGGAGGAGGGGGAGGAGCGGGAGGAGCGGGGGGAGGGGGAGGCGCAGGAGGAGCAGGAGGGGCGGGAGGAGGGGGAGGAGCGGGAGGAGCGGGGGGAGGGGGAGGCGCAGGAGGAGCAGGAGGGGCGGGAGGAGGGGGAGGAGCGGGAGGAGCGGGGGGAGGGGGAGGCGCAGGAGGAGCAGGAGGGGCGGGAGGAGGGGGAGGAGCGGGAGGAGCGGGGGGAGGGGGAGGCGCAGGAGGAGCAGGAGGGGCGGGAGGAGGGGGAGGAGCGGGAGGAGCGGGGGGAGGGGGAGGCGCAGGAGGAGCAGGAGGGGCGGGAGGAGGGGGAGGAGCGGGAGGAGCGGGGGGAGGGGGAGGCGCAGGAGGAGCAGGAGGGGCGGGAGGAGGGGGAGGAGCGGGAGGAGCGGGGGGAGGGGGAGGCGCAGGAGGAGCAGGAGGGGCGGGAGGAGGGGGAGGAGCGGGAGGAGCGGGGGGAGGGGGAGGCGCAGGAGGAGCAGGAGGGGCGGGAGGAGGGGGAGGAGCGGGAGGAGCGGGGGGAGGGGGAGGCGCAGGAGGAGCAGGAGGGGCGGGAGGAGGGGGAGGAGCGGGAGGAGCGGGAGGAGGAGGAGCAGGAGGAGGAGCGGGAGGAGGAGGAGGAGCGGGAGGAGCAGGAGGAGGAGTCAGATCCTTTACTTCTATTAAAGTTTGGATACCACAAAGAATACTCCGTTACATTTAAAATGAAGGAGAAGAAAAGACGTTCTGTCATTAAGACACAAACATTATATATTACTATTATATATATTATNGGAGCAGGAGGAGGAGCAGGAGGAGCAGGAGGAGCGGGAAGAGGAGCAGGAGGAGAAGGAGGAGGAGGAGCAGGAGGAGGAGTCAGATCCTTTACTTCTATTAAAGTTTGGATACCACAAAGAATACTCCGTTACATTTAAAATGAAGGAGAAGAAAAGACGTTCTGTCATTAAGACACAAACATTATATATTACTATTATATATATTATTATTAAATATTATTATTATGTAAATCATTATTATTATTGTTATCATCTTATTACCAGATAATTATCTGTTGTTATTAAACATTATTTCATCAACACGTCGCGTTACGACAGGATCAATCAGTGAAGACGACTGAACACAGAGAGAAAATGAACATGACATAGTTTGTCTCTCCTTTTGTCTGACGGGAGGAGGAGAGAGGAGGAGAGGAGGAGGAGGAGAGGAGGAGGAGAGGGGAGGAGGAGGAGGAGGAGGAGGAGAGACTTCCTAACATTCCTGAAACCCTCAGAGAACACAAGGAGAACCACACACATACACAAAAAAACATATTATGGTGGAAGCAAGATGGCTCGTTTCCACTGCCAGA
>NW_019174653.1:180461-183147 GCF_002260705.1 Seriola dumerili
GTGGCGGTGGCGGTGGCGGGGGGGCGGGGTCAGGCCTCTGCTGTTCATTACAGGTGATAAGTGCTCACAGAGGAGCGAGGAGCAGGGAGTACCGGAGGACTCGGGCCGGGTCTTTAAGGGGCCGGTGGAGACGCCCTCATCCCTCAGCGCTCTCTGGAGAGCCGCGGTCGCTCGCAGGAATGGGCCCCCCGCCGCCTGTTTCACCGCCGCGGCCCGACAACGAGCCAGCGCTGCGCCAATTAGACAAAGAGAATAAAATGGAGAACACAGAGGAGAGATCCATAAACATGGCTCCTGTCAGCGTCAGGTTTCTGCTCCTCACACCTTCTTCTTCACAGCTTTCACACGGCTGCTGCCTTCCTATTGGCTGAGCACGGCGTGGCCTCAGCATTGTTCAGCTGCCGCCACCAATCACAGTGCTCACAGTCAGAGCGAGGACGAGGAGGAGGAGGAGGAGGAGCAGGAGGAGGAGAGAGGAGGGGGTGCAGGAGGAGGAGGAGGAGCAGGAGGAGGAGGAGCAGCAGGAGGAGAGAGGAGGAGGAGGAGCAGGAGGAGGAGGAGCAGCAGGAGGAGAGAGGAGGAGGAGGAGCAGGAGGAGGAGGAGCAGCAGGAGGAGAGAGGAGGAGGAGGAGCAGGAGGAGGAGGAGCAGCAGGAGGAGAGAGGAGGAGGAGGAGCAGGAGGAGGAGGAGCAGCAGGAGGAGAGAGGAGGAGGAGGAGCAGGAGGAGGAGGAGCAGCAGGAGGAGAGAGGAGGAGGAGGAGCAGGAGGAGGAGGAGCAGCAGGAGGAGAGAGGAGGAGGAGGAGCAGGAGGAGGAGGAGCAGCAGGAGGAGAGAGGAGGAGGAGGAGCAGGAGGAGGAGGAGCAGCAGGAGGAGAGAGGAGGAGGAGGAGCAGGAGGAGGAGGAGCAGCAGGAGGAGAGAGGAGGAGGAGGAGCAGGAGGAGGAGGAGCAGCAGGAGGAGAGAGGAGGAGGAGGAGCAGGAGGAGGAGGAGCAGCAGGAGGAGAGAGGAGGAGGAGGAGCAGGAGGAGGAGGAGCAGCAGGAGGAGAGAGGAGGAGGAGGAGCAGGAGGAGGAGGAGCAGCAGGAGGAGAGAGGAGGAGGAGGAGCAGGAGGAGGAGGAGCAGCAGGAGGAGAGAGGAGGAGGAGGAGCAGGAGGAGGAGGAGCAGCAGGAGGAGAGAGGAGGAGGAGGAGCAGGAGGAGGAGGAGCAGCAGGAGGAGAGAGGAGGAGGAGGAGCAGGAGGAGGAGGAGCAGCAGGAGGAGAGAGGAGGAGGAGGAGCAGGAGGAGGAGGAGCAGCAGGAGGAGAGAGGAGGAGGAGGAGCAGGAGGAGGAGGAGCAGCAGGAGGAGAGAGGAGGAGGAGGAGCAGGAGGAGGAGGAGCAGCAGGAGGAGAGAGGAGGAGGAGGAGCAGGAGGAGGAGGAGCAGCAGGAGGAGAGAGGAGGAGGAGGAGCAGGAGGAGGAGGAGCAGGAGGAGACGCTGATGTTGGTGTCAGTGAAGAGAGACGAGACGTTTAGATTCATGTTTCATCTCTTTCTGATCTGACGTGTTTCAGTGTTTATTTACCTTCATGAAAACAAACAAACAAACAAACAAACTGACACGACAGTTTGTTTGTTCCGATATAACAGCTGTGTGTGTGTGTGTCACTCATTCACCACTTTATTAGGAACACCTGCTCAGCCTGATTCAGGCCATCGTAGTCCGCGTAGGCCGAACCGAAGTGAGGCGGTGTGGTCTACGGAGGATCGACGCTGTGCGGCGCCGCTGCTGTCGCCTAGCAACCTTGACAACGTGACTTTTTTTTTCTTTACAAAAACTTTTTGTTTTAAGTCTCTTGGTTTTAACAGTTGTACCGTTAACGGAAACACAATACTGACATTTAACAGAATGATCCTCAGACTCTCCGCTGGCCTTCACCGGTGTGCAATGAATCTTGGGAAATGTAGGAAATGAAGGAAAAGAAAGAAAAAGAAAGAAAAAGAAGGAAAAGAAAGAGAAGAAGGAAAAGAAACAGGAGGAGGATGCATTTCTCGGCTGCATTTGAAGGAGCCTCTGACCCGGGACAGTCTCGTCGCTCCGCTGTGACGCAGTCCGTCTTTAAACGCAGCATCTGAAGGATGAGACCCTGAACCAGGACACAGCTGCTGATTAGTTCAGTCACATGATTCAGTTCTGAGGTTCTGGTCCGAGGTTCTGGTCCGAGGTTCTGGTCCGAGGTCGTCCTCTGCTGGACAGAATCATATCCTCATATCCAATCAATTGACCAATCAGATTACTGCAGATAAAGTAAGTAATTATGAGGATTTGTAGAGGTGACGCTGACGTCACAGTGAGGTCACAGGTCAAACCTCGTGGTTAACCCCTCGTGTCCCAGAGGAAACGTCTTCAACTGCAGATAAAGTCTCTTCACTAACGATGAGCAGGTTCCTGCTGCAGCTGTTTAACATCAAGTAGCAAGAAAAGACTGACGAGTCAATAGTGGATCACACACACACACACACACACACACACACACACACACACACACGGTTTCAGTAGTTTCCCACAGTATCTACAGCTCTGGCCGTCGCATCCAAACATTTATTTTGTTTCCATCTCTGACTCTGAAACTCTGTGTGAGAATTCAGCTGAGACAGAGCGAGAGGGAGAGAGAGAGAGAGAGAGGGAGGGAGAGAGAGGGAGGGAG
>NW_019174653.1:183172-201504 GCF_002260705.1 Seriola dumerili
GAGAGAGAGAGAGAGAGAGAGGGAGGGAGAGACAGGGAGTGAGAGAGAGAGGGAGAGAGAGAGAGAGAGGGGGAGGGAGGGAGAGAGAGAGAGTCTGTGCCAGGCTCTGCTGAGGCTCAGCCTGAGCGCTGCGTTCAGGAGCAGCAGCCGTGTTGGAAAAAGTGACCGGAGCGTCTGTGAAGGAAACGACAGAGAGATGAAATACACTGATGTAAACACGAGGTCATCAGGTGGCAGCAGGTCTGTGTGATGATGCGTCATGCACCAGTAGGTCAGAGGTCAGAGGTCAAAGGTCCCTGAGAAAAGAAAAATATTAATACTAAGTTACAAATCTCTTTACAACAACTTGTAGCTACAGACTTGAATGCTTATTGATAATCTATTATTGATTTAATATTGATTGATGGAAAACCTTTTATTACTGAGTCATTAACACAAAGGGGGGGGTTAATCTGACCCTGATCCAGACACAGCAGAGAGAGTGTGTGTGTGTGTGTGTGTGTGTGTGAACTGTTAAACCACAGATGTTCCTGCAGTGAAACTATAATTAGAGGAGAGAAGAAGAAGCTGTAATGACACATGATTGTTTGAGCTCAGCTGTAAACATGTTCAACCTCCTCGTCCTGCGTCCAACACCTCCAGCACATCCTGCGAGCTTTCACCCCCCCGCCCCTCCCCCCTCCCCCGTCCCAACAGATGTTAGAAACATTACGAAACACAGCCAACAATAAAAAGGAGCCAGTGTGAGTTTTCCAAGAGTGCAAACAAAAGAATGTTTTAATGGCGCTGCTTTAAGAGGAAAAATGTTGGACTGCTGGAGAAATTCAATTACAGCGTGATTGAGTGTTGACATTTCTGAGGCCGTAAGACAGGAAATTCATTAAAAGCAGCAGAGCAGCCTGGGAGGGAAACTCCAGCGGCTGTAAAAGAATCCGCCGGTCCGAGGTGATTATGGAACGGATCGTTGCTCGGGTCAGGCTGCCGCTCTCCGCTCAGCCAATCCTGGATATTTAGAGGCTCCACAACCGCTGCTGCTCGCTGTATTGATTGAAAATAATCCACCTGGGACTCGGACTCACATCTGTACTGAAGGCATGGTGGGGTGGTAGCGTGTGTGTGTGTGTGTGTGGGGGGGGGGTCAGAGGAGGAGAGTGTTTCAGGAATAATGTGAGCCATTGATTCTGACACGCATGGTATTGTAATAAGCTAATCTGGGAAAGAAACAGTCGTGAAACGCAGCAGAACAAGACGGCCATTTGTAAGCAATTTATGACGGCGTCTAATCATTATGGCGAGGTTAGGTCAACATTCACAGCAGGAACGAGCGGGGGGGGGGGGGTTCATAATCTTTTGGACAGAGTGGTATCAGGTTGCAGCTTTGGAGCTTTTGTTCCAACAAACAGGATCCGTGTCGTTCCTCAGGATCCTGCAGCAGAGTCTGCAGAAAGAATTTCTTCTTCTTTGTTTCCAGGAAGCGATTTGTTTAAAGAGAGACGCATGAGAGGAGGAGGAGGAGGAGGAGGAGGAGGAGGAGAGCTGATGATGACGGGAGCAAAGCAGGAAGTCAGGTGACGTAAAGGAGGTCCAGGTGGATGATGGGTAGACATCTACCTGCTCCCTGACTGTTTGTTTATTGTTGTTGCCATGACGATGAAGGTCCGGTATACCTGTCTCCGGTACGCTGCTACAGCTCGTATCAGAAGGCGTCAGGTTGGACGACTTTTCGGGTCAAGAGTTTTCTGGAGCTTTCAGCTGCATCTTGTGGACTTCACGGCAGATTAAGTAAGTGGACCTGTGGTGGAATGTTCTCTGATCCACAGCTGCAGAATTAAATAAATACAATGAATTATTATATTCAAAAAACATTTCTGTTACGGTGAGTAGCAAGGTCGACTCCCTGCGTGTCCTTCTTCTTCTTCTCTCTTTCCCTGCACTTCCTGTCTGTCTCCGCTGCTGCTGTCAAACAAAGACAGAAAATACTTCAGAAAATAAAAATAAAAATCCCACAAACAAAGAGTCACAGTCCAGAACTGACGAGTGTCTCTTACACCTTTTACTGACTGTAGCTTCACAGTCACTTCTAATTCAGCTGGGGATTTCTAAACTCCTTTATGTTGAATTATACAGTATAAATAAAGTAATACATAAATATATATATATTTATATATGAATGTACTATATATATATATATAATTATATATATATACAGAATCCTGTGGTTGTATTTTTACTTCATCACAAAAAGACAAATGAAAACTGAAGCCGAGCTGAAGAGAGAAATCCTGCATGTTACATTAAAGCTGCTGCTGCAGCCACTGAAACGCGACGTGAAGCTCATTCGTTCATTCGTTCATTCGTTCATTCGTCTGACACGACACCAGCTGCAGGAATTAAACCAAATATTACAAAGATTAATAAACAGAATTTATTCAACTGTGGGATTCACTGTCTTTTCTAGTGATTAATGACATCATCAGGACTGTCACGTAGAAACATCATCTGTGGTTGATTTATTATAATTATTAAAATTATTTATTACACAGAATAAATTCAGTCTTTGATCAGGAAGATTTAAATCTTCAGATCAGGAGGTTTTTTTCTTCCAGTGTTGCACAATGAAATGTAATTATAATCATGAATATAAACAGTGACAGATTTGATTTCCTGTCGTGACAGTAAATAAAAACTGATCTGACTTCTTTTCTTGTCAGTTTCCCTCCACAGCCGGACCCTCAGCAGGAAGCACGTCCTCCGTCCGAGCGTTAACCGCTCCCTGGACGGAGGACGACCACATCTGCGGCGTCCAGCACTCACAGATCAGTCCATAAAGTCTTTAACATCCTCGACTGCAGCGGCCGCCGACGCCGTCGCCGGGCCGTTAACTTGTTTATAAATGGTCGTCCTTCATTTCCTCCTCTAACTGCCCTCGGAGGGCCGCTGGGGGCGAGCGGCAGGTACGAGACGTCTCCTGAGTCTCTGTAACAAAGACTCAACCGCCGTGTGCGTCTCTGCTGATTCAACCTGAACAAAGTGAAGTTTCAGATTCTTCAGACTTTGGAGAAAGTGGAGGAGCCTGATGCAGATGTATCAGCTCAGTTATTTTCTGGCTGCACTGCAGGTGTTTAACAGTTAACACTTGAGTTTTCATAAACCCTCAGAGTCCTGCAGCCATCTCCAGGTGATTAAACACAGGCCTATTTCTAAATAAATGATGCTCTCTCTCTGTTTTAATACCTCGCAGCTCCGAGAGGTCAGACTCCCAGCCCGGATTCACTCTCAACTTTCAGGCTAAATAACAAAAAAGTGGAGAAGCGAGGAGAGAGAGAGAAATCCTCAACAAAGTGTAAATAATATTTTCTACCTGAGAGCGTTTCACAGGGGTTAAAACAAATCCCTGAAAACAGCCGCGTCCCGGGGTAATGAAGCTGCTCATGAATATTCTGTGTGGAGCTTCGCAGCCAGTCCACTTTTTCTTATTTTCTAATTGACGGAAAGTTCAGACAATTATTTATTTATCGCTGCGATTCCTCCTCGTTCCCTGAGAGGCTGATGAAAAATAAGACGGGGTGTGTTGTGAGAGGAGGAGCCGGGCGGCTGACAAACCCTAAGACCTTGTAAAGATCGCTCCTAACAGATTTTCTACCGAGGATTTGTGAACTCCATCTCGGCTAATCACAATGGAGCCTATTAGTGCTTGACATTTTTATCCGGCAGCCAAAGACTTCAAATCTTGGCTGCGGCGGGGGCTAACGGTAGCGGACAGCTCGGCACAGCAGCCGGGGGGCCGGGGGGCCGGCCGGCGCTCCTCCTGGGCCCACCTGCAATCCAATACCTGAGCCCCAGCGCCCCGGACGCATTGATTTCTTGTCAGCCGCAGAAGTTTTCAGCCCAGGCTGAGGGCGAGGATGGAGGGGGGGCGGGGGAGGGGGCGAAGGGGGGAGGGAGAGCTGGGATGAGGGGTGAGAGAAATCTTAATTAAAAGAGGGGGATTTACTCGACCTGGCTGCAGCTTCTTTGGGGATCCGGTCAATGAATCATAGGAAGGAGGGAGGAGAAGAAGAGGAGTGGAGATTAGACGGAGTGACAGGCCGAACACGGCGTGATGTGGAGAGTTTTCTCTCCTGTCGATTCCTCGCCGTCTTTACGGAGGTGAAGGTGGGGCCTCGGGCAGATCTGCACTGTTGAACTCATTACAGAGAATTACCCGCTAAGAAAACACTTCGCCGCTCTAATTGCCCAATTTAGGACTGCAGGTGGTCGCGGCAGCCGGCAGTCACTCACACCTTTTTACCGCTTCTCCCGGCTCTCGCCTCGCCGCCGACCCGAGCGCTCTAATCACAAACACATGGAGCGTCAGCGCCGGCCGTGGATGCGGTCGGACAGACGGCTGGAAGTGATCAGAGCTGAGCGAGAGGCTCATTTAGTCTCTTGTTCCATTTAACGTCTTCAGTTAATCACTTCAAATATGATGAAGAAAAAAACCCTGAACTGTCAGAACGACTGATGCTAATGATGCTAATGATGCTAATGATGCTAATGATGCTAATACTGAACAGGCAGAGGAAGAGCTCGTCCTGCTGGCAGCTACATGTGTTAATGTTACACCTTCATAGATACAATTATTCCTGAATAAAACTATAAACATTTAAATCAAACAGAAAAACAGACAATTAAATAAAAAGACAAATGAAATACTTTAAATAAATCAAACACTATGAAGCAGATTCACGACTCTAAATATATAATGCAGTAGAATATTAAAATACTCACGTTAATAACTATAAGTTGGTCAGTAAATGCACCACAGTATCATGAATCATCGTGTTACCTTCACTGACCTCGGGCACATTTAACTCTTTCTTGCCTTTTACCTGTTTTCAGGCTTTTGTCCCTCCCGGCCACCATAGACTCCCCAGCCTTAAAAACAGTGTCACATACACTCAGTTTTATTTAAACACACAGACGACAAACAAAAACCTTGAGCTGACAGAAATCCAACCAATATCATTGATCATTGATCACTGGTCACTGATCGTTGATCGACTGTCAGCCGCAGTAACAGCAGCATCAGTCTCCAGCTCTGAATCCTGCTTTTCTTTCTTCAGTTTCAAATCATCGCTTTTTGAAGAGAGGAAAATATTACGATTTTATAAAACAAATAAAGAAGAACTGTTCGTGGCGTTGGCCCCAAAGGCTCGACCGGAGCGGCGTCAGAAGGAGAAGTGGGTCGTCTGGAGTCCACGTGGTTCCTAGTGTCAGAGACCAGGACCAGAGTCAGGCCAGGTCCAGATCCACTGCAGTTTGGATCAGGACGAAAAACCTCCAGTCCCTGATAGTTAAAAAAAACCCAGCCTTTGGCAGAAACAACACACACACACACACACACACCCACACACACACACACACACACACACACATCAGAGTGGCTAGGCTATGAATGTTTCCTGGTGGAGGCGTTGGAAACCACACACCACCAGAGACTCAATTAGCCGCTGAGTTAAAGCGGCGCTCGGCCCTCGGCTCAGGCCTTTAATCCAGCCGCTCCATGATGTCACATCCTGCCTGGAGGAGGAGGAGGAGGAGGAGGAGGAAGAGGAGGAGGTGTGTTTGAAGTCTGCAGAGAGGAACAGGAACTGGAGTCTCACTCCTCAACTGCTTCACGTTCGAGCTTCAGGAGTAAAAATTGAGTTTCATGTAAATAGGATTAAAAATCTGTTTCACATGTTGGACCAATAGAATCTGTTGGTTCCTGCGGTTCTGAAACCGTCTTTGGTATTTTACCACAGGAAGGTTTGTGAAGCTGCTGATTGTAAATAAAAAACAGAAAGAAAATTAATGTTGTTCGTTGTTCGAAGGTCAACAACATTTTGTCGCAGCGACGTGTGGAAGATCGTTTCAAAATGAGAACCAATCAGTGAAGACGAAGCCTCAACACAAGCCCTCAGAGCGACCGCAGTCTGGACCTCAGGTCATGTGATGCTCTGAGGACCAATGAGATGTTTTCTCGTAATCAGTCACTGCAAAGAAATCAACTGTAAAAAGGTGAAATTTAATTTAATGCAACAATAAGCAGGCTCGCCTCCTCGTGGTCGTATCCCTCCGCCATTTGGTTAGAACTGCGGTGAGGTCACACTGACCTTTGACCTTTGACCACCAAAGTGTACTCAGTTCATCCTTGAGTCCTGGTGAACGTGTTACTGAGACACCGTGTCCACGCGAATGAGACGGACGGACAACCTGAAAACAAAATGGCTGCTGCTCTGACGGGAAGGAAAGGAAAATCATTTACATACATGATTAAATTGTTTTCCCAATTGCGTTGTCGTGGAAACGTCGGTGCTGTGAATCGTCAGATGTGCAGATGAACATGTTCTGTCACAGTTACTTTTCAAAGTGTTGTAGTTCATTACAGAAACACGATCATCATCGAACTCATGCCACTTGTATTAAATGTTGTGATCAGGAGGTCGTGACCCTCGGGTCTGTTTTTATTTATGGGTTCTAACAGAAGTCCTGCGGTTTAACCTCCGGCCGGCCGCTCTCTGAGTCCCTCCTTCACTTTTCATATTTCACTGCCATCCCTCTGAAATCAGATCCAGATGTTGTCATGGGCTCCCCGTCCTGCTTCCTGTGTCCAGTTCCCACCGAGGGCTGGAACGTGACACTTTCCCCTGGAAAATATCATAAAACAGAAGAAGCCCTGTGCAGCTATTTCCCTTCATAAATCCTGCGGCGCTCTCTGTCGTGCCGCAGCTCTCCGAGCGCCGCCGCTATGTTTTAATGGAAGAGGCGTCGAGGCGAGCGGCAGCAAATCCACGTCGACAGCCGCCGGAGGACTTTCATCGTCCACCTGACACTCTGTGGATTTACGCCCGACTCCTCCCATCCTGTCAGCGCCGCGATCAGGTTTCAGCGTCTGTCCGCCAACAAACACCGGCCTCAGCTGTCGACACGCCGGGCGGACGCTTCTTCAGGATTTACCATTCGGGGGGGGGGGGGGGGGCTTCAACTTTGAAGTCATGTTGTTTTCATTTGTGCACAGAGACGCCGTCGTCACCCCCGTAAGCCTCTGTCACACCGCAGAGCGCCAGGTGTGCGTCCTTGTCAGTTCTACGTGCCGTAGCGCAGCTGTCACGTAAGTTGTGACTCGTTTCGAAAGTGATGTAACCTCTGTTGCTATGGTGACAAGTTTACATGGATGAGCGAACTATGATCACATGATCATATGTCAGACTGATGCAGCATCAGACAAACGTCCAGCTCAGTGACATCAGACCACACCGTGACGTAGCAGGTTGTAGTTAGCTTAGCATTAAGCAGCAGGTGAATGAACAAAAGTCGTTTGTGTTTGAATGATTTCAGTTACTGACTCGTTTCAGACAAATGAAGCCGCAGTGGAAACATCCATTCAGAGGAGAAGCTAAGCTAACAGGCTAGGCTATGAAAACGTAGCTAAGCTAACAGGCTAGGCTAAGCTAGCTTTCTGTCCCAGTGTAACAGACTGACAGCTTCTTTAACTGTGATGCTTTAACAGAGTGAGAGAGTGAAGGATGAATGAAAAGATGGTTTTTACTAATGAACCATTTAATTCTCTGAGCAGCTCAGATGCTGCCGGCAGCTACCGCCATCTTTTAAGGTGGAATGTTTACTTGTGTGTTACTCAATGCATGATTGACGTTTGGAAATCAATCAATACACCTTAAATATAAAAACTTATTAAATTAAATTAAAATTTAATTAATTAAATTAAATATTTTATTTCATCACTTGGAGAGAAAAAAGGGGCGGAGCATCGTTCCAGGGCGCTGCGACAGCTCTACACCTCAGCACCTGTCCAATAAAACGTCTTTAAAGGTAATTTTGTTCAGTACATCTTTATCATTATCATAGTACCTCTGCTCTACACCAACAAATTATCAGAATTTCACAAGATTATTGAACATTTGATATAAATTGCTGCTAAATTAAGAATCTGTCGATCCTTGAAATAAAAAACCTGAAATCCTGAAAGACAGATTTTTGAAATCCATCATGTGAACCCAAAACAAATAAAACATTATCTTTCTGTAGTTTGTACTAATTTGTACTAATTTGTGCAATTAGAGATAAGATAATCATATTTGTTTTGTTCCATCAGTTTAGTGATTTGAGTGAATTGTGATCTTTGTTTGAAAATATTTGGAATAATTTGTGTAAAATATAATTTCAATGAAACATGTAGGTCATTAAAAGACTATTTTGATTTAATGTTAATCACATGAATCTGTTCAGTTTCTGCTCCACAGTTTAATTTGCTTTGTGAAACATAATTAGTAAAAACCTCTCCTGCCCTCCTTTGTCTGTGTTCGCCTGCAGATGAGAAGTAGCTCCGAATGAAGAGCCATCACACACACACACACACACACACACACACACACACACACACACACACACACACACAAACAGCTGAAAAAAAAACACAGAGCAGAGGAAATATTGAGCAGATGATGGAGGTTAACAGGTTTTCAGTGAGTGTGTTGTCGGTTTTCCTGCCTGTGTTTCATCATCATGTTCACACTGTTGCTTTAATATCGACTGTCACCGGGGAGAAGCACAAATATGTACCATCATCGTCTGAGGCGATGAAGAAATGAAGAACACAATAACATCAAAAGAAAACAAAGTGCTCGGCTCACTTTAAAGGAAAAAAACTGACACTTTACAGCAAAAACAGCCGTGTTCATTTCCATATTAGATGTTGTCAAACCTTCATTTAAGGCCCCCGGAGGTGTTCGGTCCCCGGAGGATCCGTCCCCGTCAGAGGAAAATAAAAGAAGCACAGCCTCCCCCTCCGGAGCTCATCGCCTCTTTGTTTCAGCGTCTGAGAAGTTTCTGTTTTCTAAAAATACAGCAGCGTCTGATCGGATAAATCAGGTTCCAGTCTGATGTGTTTTCAGAGTCCGAGGCCGAGGTTCCCCGAAGGCCTCGCAGAGTGTTTTCTCTGCCTGATAAGAATAACTGAGCTAATATTTTCAGTATGCAGCCTCATACAAGACAAACATTTACTGAAACATTTACATTTTCTGACATGGAGCTCACACAGCTCAGAACCAGACAGCCCCCGCTCCGGGTCCAGGTTCTGTAATAATATTATATCCACAAATACTACGAGTGCATGTACTAATGTTGACAGAGCTCTGTTACACCTGGAGCTTAATGCAATTTACTGGAGACGAGGTTCCAGGGGTCACCCAGAGTTTTCTTCGGATCCTCGAGGAGATTCTGAGGGTTTTTAAGATGATTGAAGATTGTGTCTGTATGGTTCTACGAGTCTCTGAGGAGATTCTAGGGAACCCTGGGTGGTTTACACAGGTCTACAAAGGTTGTAGGTTGCTTGATAGATCTCAAGGAGGTGTTTTAAGGGCCACCAAGAGGGTTCTAAGGGTCCGTAAGAAGGTTCTAAGGCTGGTTGAGAGGGTTGTTAGAGTCCAGAGTGATCCAGATGTCTTTCAAGAGGTTCTTGTTAGGATGTCTTCACAAGGATTCAAGCAATCCTAAAGGATGTAGGACGAGGTTCTAGGGTCATTTTGCAGTCTTTCATGAGTCCTTGAAGGTTATTGACAGGGTTCTAGGAATTCCTAAGAAGTGGTTCCTGAGGACGTTCTAATCATCTCAGGGAGGGTTCCATCACTCTTGAGTTTATTGGGTTGTTGAAGGTGTCTTAGGGGTCTTTAATGAGCTGGTTTGACGAAGATCCTTGAGAATGTTTTAGTGAGGAGTTTTAGTGTTTACATGTTATGGCAAATGTTCAAATAATCCATGTTCAAATAATCCATAGATCCATAGAACATCTCAGGTCTCTAGGGAGGTTCTAGGGAAGTGAATGAGTTCACTGATGAGGTTCTTGAGTTGCTTGAATGAGTCTGTTCCATAGGACATTCTTGGGGTCAATGAGAGGGTGTTGATGGTGGTTCTAGAGGGTTCTGTGATCCATAAAAGGGTTCTAAGAGTCTCTCAGAAGGTTCTAGTGTAGCCTGACAGGGATTCTGAGTTTTTAAGGGATGTTCAATGTAACCCTGGGAAGGTTTAAGGGGTTCTTGAGAGGGCTTTATAGTCCTTGAAAGGGTTCTATCAGTCCCAAAGGGAAACCAAAGAGTCATACACAGACTTGAGGGTTCTGAGAGTCCTTGGGGATATTTAAGAGGATCTAATGGGTCTTTAAGGGGGTTCTAAGAGATTAAAGAGTTTCAAGGGGTCCTTGAAGGGGTTTCAGAGATCCTTGAAGAGGTTCTATGGGCAGTTTAGGAAATCCTAGGCTTCTTTGATGATGTTCAGGGGTTGTTGAGGAGGTTCTGTGGTGAGTAACTGGGTTCTAATAGGTTGAGGAGGACGGAGAGGTTACTGAGAGGCTTCTGGGAGTCTTTAAGTATGTTCAAGAGAACCCTGGGAGGGTTCCAGGGATCCTTGAAAGAGTTTTGGGAGTGCTTGGTGAGTTTTATGTCGTTGAAGTCACTTGTCAGGGTTCCTGGAGGAGGTTTCAAGGGTCCTGACGGGGTTCTAGGGGTGTCTTAATGGTTTTCAAGGGTCCTTGGGGATGTTTTTGAGGTTCTTGGCAGATTATAGGGGCCCCTGGGTGAGGTCCAGGGGTCCTTGAGAAAGTATTCGAGGTTCTGTAACTGACACAGAAAGGAAAAGTGCAGCAGCAGATTTATTTTTTCTCTGTAAGTGAAAAGCTGTGTGGACTCTGACTGTTGATCTTCTCTGCAGGGTTTCCTGTTCTTCAGCTCTGAGCTGCACTGACGATGGCTCTACATCAGATCCAGATTACACCTCTGAGACCCATGAGAACAACATTTCCAAAACACTGAAAGAAAAGTCGCCTCTTTGTGGGATGTTTTTCTTTAAAAAAAAAAAAAAAAACTCAAACTGCTGTCAGGGGTTCCTGCAGACGGAAAACTCTGAGAGAAGTCGGGGAATCCCTGAGGAACAACAGCCAGGAACACAGAGGGGGCGGGGAACCAGCCGACCATGGAGGTTTTTAAGGACCACCACAGAGCTGCAGTCCGCGGGGTCACATGATGGGTCGACCCGGTCCTGGATATGTGGAGGTTTCTGAGGAGAGGAAATGCAGAAGCATTTTATGACCCCCAGAGTGGAGGTGTTGGGGGGGGGGGGGTTCAGCATCTTGAAACCTCCAAAGTGACCTGAGGAGTCTGAGGAAACAGTCAGCTGTGAGCGGGAAAACACTGCTGCAGCTCCTGTGGAGAAACACACACAAACACAGAGTTTGTCAAATTATCTGAAGCTGGAGGCAACACACACACACACACACACACACACACACACACACACACACACTCACACACACGTACTGAAAGAAACGCTGCTTCTCCTGCTGGTTCATTTAAACAAACTTCACTTTCCAAACCAGTTCAGATGAACATGTGATTTCTGCAGGTGGTTTAGTCTTTGTGTTTCTGCTGAAGGAAAAATGAAACGTGAATTTAGTGACTGATGCGTCATCAGCTCAGTCGTCAGATACAAACATCTTACAACATTATTATCCGACTTCCTCACACGTCAACTGACCCAAAACACTCTTGTTTCTATAGGAGGGAGTTTTCTCCATTATTTCTTAAATTCTCCTTTAAAGGGTTTTTCCATACAACACAACAGCAGAGTGTTTTATATCTCAGCTCTTTCTGGAACGAGCAAAGAGAACAAACAAACCTTTCCTGAAGTGGATGAATTGTTCTGCTGTTTCTAATGTGTTCACCAAAGTCTACAGCTTCATGAAACTACAGCAACACGTGAGTAAATTAGTAGATAAATGGATGAGAAATGCCTAAAATGAAACGTTGTGATGTCACTGAGTCGTAGCGTCGTCTTGTCTCTACTTTAACCAGATTTTAGAGGCGGAGTCACGAACGATCTGTAAGAACGTGAGAGAAAGTGGAGAGTCGACAGGTTCTAACATTTAAACCACAGTTCTGCTGTTATCACAGATATTAATAGGAACATCCGTGGAGCTCAGAGGGTTCAGAAAGCTGAGAAGCAAAGTAATGTTGGTCCATCACTGTGAGAGTTGAGAAGAAGACGTAGAACACAAAGAGGTAAAACTTTGTCTCGGTGTGAATTGTTCTACAGAAGTTTTATTCAGTGTCGACGACGCAGAACGCCACATCATTAACTTCCTGTATCTTTGGGACGCCCACTGTTCGCCACTGTCATTATTTACCCAGAAGCCAGAAACCAACCAGAACTGTAGAGCTGGAACGATCGGATGATTGATTACTCAGAAATAATTACCCTGATTATAGTTTAAATCATGTTTTCAGCAAAAATCCCCAAAACTCACTGGATCCAGTTTGTTAAACGAGAAGTTTTACCAGTTTCTCTGACGGTGACTCAACGACTGACACAAAAACAGCTGGAATCTGTCCAATCAGGCTTCAGGGAAACAATCAGTTCTCGAAGGAAACGATTGGCAGATTTATTGATGATGGAAAGAATGGTTGCCTGACTATGATGGATTAAAACAACCTGACCCGAGGTTTTCTGACTGTTTATGAGCAGAAAAAAATATTTGATGAAACACAATTTTACATCGAACATTTCAGGATTAAATAAATCTATAAAAATAAATAAAAATACTAAATCTGTAATAAATCATCTTATGTAGAACCACATGACGTAGAGTAAACCTGTAGTGTTCTCCTGGTCAGAGCCAGTCAGTGTCTCCTCCAGGAGTTAAATAAAGTTCTGTGATTTTGAACCTTTGAACAAAACAACGTGAGTTTGTGATGAATGAGCTGCAAACAGGCGACGGTGACTCATTTCATTGTCTCAAACTCTGTTAAAGTAAAAACCACATGCTGCACATCATAAAACAGTGTGTGCGTGTGTGTGCGTGCGTGTGTGTGTATGTGTGTGTGTGCATGTGTGTATGTGTGTGTGTGTGTGTGTGTGTGTGTGCCAGGGGACGTGGCCTTACATTAACCCTGCTGTGAAGGTTCAGAGGAGGATGAAGAGGAGAGTCGCTTCACCTCCTCACTCCTCCTCTGAAACAGAAAAGAAACTGGAGTGTGAATAAAGGTCAGAACACACACACACACACACACACACACACACACACACACACACACACAGTGGTCCTGAGATGGTTGTGATTTTCCTGCAGGATAAAAAACAGACTTGTGCATCAGATGCAGCAGCTGCAGCTCTGCTCCGTCACTCTGACATGAAACTTATTGAAACTGTGACCAGCTGGAAGTTACAGCTGATTTACAGCTGATTTACAGCTGATTTACAGCTGATTTACAGGTGAGAGGAAGCGAGTTTCATGTTCAGACGTCAGTGTATTAACAGGAGGACTGACGGTCTCTGCAGAGACGTGGTACAGGAGGATCCAGGGTCCTTGAATAGATGTTAACAGTCATTGAGGACATTCAAGGTGTCCCTGAGAGGGTTCTAGGATAGTGAGTGGGTTCTAAGAGCACGTGGTTCTAGGATCATTTGAGAGGGTTTCAGCGAACTCTGAAGAGATCCATGAGAAAATTCCATGAGTACTTGAGACCCTTGATTGGGTTTTACAGGGTCCATACGAGAGCACTCAAAGGGTCTCTGAGGAGGTTCTAAGGTCCTGGACAAGGTTCTGGGTCCTTGAGATCACCTGGGAGAGACCAGGGTTTAAGGTCAGGGTTCTGGAGTCAGGGATCCCAGAGGGTATGTAGCAGACTAGCAGACAGTTAGCGCAGTTAGCATCTTTTCAGAACAGTTAGCGCAGTTAGCATCTTTTCAGAACAGTTAGCACAGTTAGCATCTTTTCTCTGTTTATGTTGTTTGTTAGCTTGTAACTGGCAGTAACTGACACAGTGTTAGCGGTTGTGCTACTGCTAACTCTCTCTCTCTGTACTGACAAGGTTTCAGGTGTATTTAGCCCCGCCCCCCATCCCCACAGGTGGACAGGATTGGTTCCTGAGGTCTGTGACGTATGACACCCTGGCTGTCTGAATCTGTTTCTGTGAGACTGTCGTTGGTTCACTGCAGGTCAAGGTGGAAACACTGAGTCATGGAGTTGATGTCTGTATTATACAAGAACATCACGTGTTGACGAGGTGAAACTCTGGACTGTCAACACACTTACTTTTCTTCCTTGTTAACCACAGAAGAAGAAGTTCAGGTGTGTGAGCGGCTGCAGGTCTGAGTTGTTCAATATTTGTTGTGTCTGTCGCTCGTCTTGTTGCCGTGACGTCGGTCTGAGCTGACGACACGTCGCGAGGACGCTGTTGATCCACAAACAGGTGACATCTTTAAAGCGACAGTTCTCACATCTCAGCTCGACTGACACTTTGTTCCCGTGCTAATCAGCAGAGGCAGATTCAACTTCCCGCTCAAGTACATTTGGTTTGGGTGTGAAGTTTCACTTTGAATTTAAATAAATAAATCCTGTAAATAAGCTTCATACAACCTTGTGAGAGTGATCTGACCTGAGATCAGTGTTTACTCCTGTTTCTGTTGCAGCTGCTTCTTTGTCTTTTAATATATTGAACTGTGTTAATCCATAAGTCAGTCATGTCCTGCTGCTGTGTGTGTGTGTGTGTGTGTGTGTGTGTGTGTGTGTGTGCGCGCGCTTGCATGCGTGTGTGCATGTGTGTGTGCGAGTGTGTGTGTGTGTGACATCAGTAATCGTGTCTTGTCTAAGTGCTTTACACGGCGGCTTCATCCACACACGGCGATGATCATTATTACATCCTATTATTGGAGCAGAGCGAGGCGGCGCAGACAATTATCCTGAAAACATGCAGCCGGTTCAATATCTCAGCTCTAATAATAGACACATTAACTGAGCTCCAAACAAACTCTGAATCCTATTAAGACTCTGCTGCTTATTACTGCAGCAGTAATTATTTCCCTCTCTGCTCCGACACTTGTCTTACAGGATAATTCAGCGTGTGACAGCAGCTCTCTCACCTCCTGCCTGTGAACACACTGAGCAGGATATCGTCTGTATTTTCTCTTTGTCTCTCAGTCTGACAGAACCAGCAGAACCGTGTGATGGAACCTCACTGTATTTACATGTTTCTGTGGCCTTTTGTTCGGCTGCTAATTGAAACGTTTTTGTCTGAAGACTCCTGATGTTTTTATTCATCTGCATGTTGTAGAGGGGTGAGGAGACGCTGCAGCGTGAGCAGCTTCACTCTCAGTGTGTAGAGATTTAAAACCCACATCACCTGTTTTTAGACTGAATCTGGTCAACTGTGAATTTAAACCTGCTGCCGACACTCGAGTGAGAAACACTGACGGCTCTGCTCCTCCACGTTCATGAACTTTGGCTGAATTATGAGACTTTTCACTAGAAGAATAAATAAATAAAAACTGTAAATACGTGTTTATGAAATATAAAATGTTGCTCGACATGAAGCTGACGAGAACGAGACCAGAGTCTCCTCCTCATGGTCGTAGACCACTCACTCAGACTAGTTCCAGGTCACTTCCTGTTTATCAGAGTCAGAGAAAATCTGTTTGACATTTTGTCAAAATTTCTGTCATGACCTTTGACCTTTGACCCCAAATCTAATCAGTTCGTCCTTGAGTCCAAGTGAATGTTTGTGTAAATCTGAAGAAGTTCCGTTAAGGCGCTTCAGTCTTATTGTGTCCAGAAAACAAAATGGCCGCCGCTGCAACTGGCACCGGCGCGGAGGAAAAAAAGAGTCCAACTCCAGCTGACTGACTGTGTCTCTTGATCAAAAGCTCCAGAAAAAGCCAGTAAGTGAACCTTGAGTCGGGATGTCTGTGATGTCACTCGTTAGAGAATAATTAATGAATTCATGCAGATAAAGAGTCTGTTTCCTGTTTCCTGTTTCATTTAAACCTCTCGTCCTCCTTCTCCTCCTCCTCCTCTTCCTCGTCCTCCTCGTCCTGGCAGCAGCTGAAACCACGCAGGGAAACGCGTCATGGGAACACAGTAAACTGGATCAGGGAGCGGCGGGAGGCTCGCCGCCACATGAAATGATTCCTGGGAAAAATCTGGCAGAAATTCCTCTGAATATTTCTGATCCAGCTGCCAAATGAGCTTCAGAGTCGGAGAACTGGCAGAAAATCTTCTGGTGACCAAACAGGGTCAGAACAGGAAGTTCATGAGGACGGGGCAGGAATCTGTGGGGGGGTAAATCCAGTCAGGTTGTTCTGTTGCAGTTCATTTGTTCACATGAATCATAATTAAAGATCATTTGTCAGTAAATCATCAAACAACGACTTTATTCAAACTGAACTGTTTTTAGTTTTTTTCTGACGTTTCTTTGATGCGTTGTTTTTTCTCTGCGTCACTTTCATACTGAAGCTCCTCCCACAGCAACACTGAGCAACGCAGCAGTTTACGAGGCCGTTGGTCTCACCTGTGTTCGACAGGTGTCGCGTCGGCCTTTGGTTTGACTCCAGAAGTACGGAGGCTGTTCGTCACTCTTTCACACGCTGTTGCCTTCACTGCCTCCAGGAGAAAACACTCACCCAGTTTTTAATTGTTGGTGAAGGAGGGTGAAGTTTCCTCTGTAGCTCAGTTAAACTGAAACCTTTCAGGTAACAGCGGCTGAAGACAGGCGGCACCAGGTGCAGGTGAGTCTACTGTTCATGGTGTTTGATTCAGACTGATGAGCAGAGGCTGGAGTGACCTCGCTGCAGATGTACGTCGAGTTCTTCAGCTTCAGCATCACAGAACAGAGAAGCCTGACGGTTCCTCCAGGTCACTTCAATGTGTGAAACATTTACAGGTAAGTAACTAAAACCTGAAGGTGCCGTGTTCCTGAGGGAGGAAGTCAACCAGAAAATATTCAGGAAGAGTTGAGATAAGCTCGTCTGAAGACGACGCTCCACAGACTCATGTTAGAAAATCATTTCTCTTAAACTTTAATTCCTTGACTTCAGTCATTAACAAACTGAAAGGTTTGACTTTGCTGTGAATCGGAGCTCAGGTCTGCTCAGTGTCAGTGTGGTGGTTCATGTGTGGAGGTTATTGACTGAAGCAGGAAGTTGATGAAGCGTCCGTTTGTCCTCGGCCTGTCGGAGGCTGCGGCTCGTTAACATGCTCGTTAACATGCAGGCCTGGTGCTGACGCCCGCTCTGATTGGACATCTGTCAATAGAGGAATTAACGTGTTGGACGGGCCTCCCCTGGACAGAGGTTAGACAATCCTGCTGAGGACGCCCCCCCCCCCCCCGCCCCACCAACCACCACCACCACCATCACACTGAGAGATTGACAACAGGATTAGAGACGGAGCTTCTGCCCTGAACCCCCCCCCCCCGAGAAACAGTCTGCGTTTAAGATTGACAGGTGAGACAGAAATATTGTGATGCTGAAGGACATTTCCCGCTCCCATCAGACCAAGTTCAAACACAGTCCGACTTTTATTGTTTTTACAGTTTTTATAGTTTTTATTTTCTCAGTCGTCCAGAAGTTACAATCAAAACTAAATCAAATAATCTGAGTTGAAACGGTCCAGAGATGCAGGAACAAAACACAGACTGGTTCTGATCAACAACATTTAGGTATCTGTCAGTATAATTGAATGGTTCAGTGGTAAACACTGTGAGTCAGAAGTTAAAGGCATAATTAACGGCCCTTAATTTACGTGTTTCCACCTGCAAAAATGGTATTTGGTAAATTAGGTTTTTAAAAAAGCCCTTAAACTGTGGAGATATCCCAATAAAACTTCTTAATCAACATTCATTTCTTTTTAAAATTAAATTAACAACCTTTTACGATGAAAAATATTAATGTGATGTTTTTTCTTAATTTAAACCGCTGAATCCCTGAACATAGAGTAAGAATCCCTTAAAACATCATTAACTTTCACATCCATAAAAATCCCTTAAAAGTGGACAAACCTCCTCACAGAAAGTGGCAGGATGACGTATTTTTATAGTCCAACCCTGAAGTTAGCCTCACTATGGTTCCTTCCATTAACAGCCAATGGGATTTCTCCATTGACTTCTGGATTATTAGAGAAAATAAAAACATTCGGATCCTGAGGTTCAGCTCAGCAGGATCATCTTCACTAATGAACATCTATGATGTTTGAAGCCTCAATATAATCAGCAGAAGTAAAGAGCTAATGTTAGACTACGAACCAACTACACCAGGTCACATGACCTCAACACCAGGTCACATGACCTCAACACCACAGTCACATGACCTCAACACCAGGTCACATGACCTCAACACCACAGTCACATGACCTCAACACCATGTCACATGACCTCAACACCAGGTCACATGACCTCAACACCACAGTCACATGACCTCAACACCAGGTCACATGACCTCAACACCACAGTCACATGACCTCAACACCA